>NC_133650.1:76783708-76962486 GCF_009905375.1 Apium graveolens | reverse complement strand
GAAAGAGAGGAATGGCAGAAGGGAAACAGAAGAAAGGCCAAGGCACATAGAAGGAGTGAAGATAACACTGAAGAAACTAAATCAATATCTAAACCACTACCTTCCATACCTGAACCGTGTATTGCTGATCCCACTATAAACATCCATGGTGAACTAATCATCCCAAAAGAGGAACCTATTGATTGGGACACCATCAAATTGCCTACCTTTTTAACCACTCTTCCACTACCAAAAAAACAGAAAAGAAAATCCAAATCTACACCTCCCCTAACCTCTAAGAAATTCACTCAAAAACAAAAACCTAAGCCTAAGCCACCCATTTCTAAAGATGATTATGTTCACATCTATGACATAAAAGAAATTTCAGACATTGAACTCTATCTGGATGAGCTGGAGGATGTAAGGGGAATAGCTGCCTACAGACAGCTACCAGAGAGATTGGTGTTCAGATACAAAGGAGCTGGGGAAAGAACATGGCCTCTCTACAGGATTCTGAATGAAGGCTACTCTACCTTGATCAGAGTCTTTTCAGCCATACAAAAGGATTCTGGCTTTACCAGGACTGTCAAGACTGAAATTCTCAACAAGATTGCCAACATAAGGAAAACTTGGAGGGAGCCCAATGCTTTGCCCAGAACTTTACTCATTCAAGAAAGGGGAATTACAATCCACAAATCACCTCATTGGTTGATGGAATTTAGAGATGATAAAGGAGTCAGAAGATTTTTCAGACTTGAAGACCAACTCAAGATTGCCAGCAATGAAACTCTCAAGGAAATGCAATCTAAGTTGGATATCAGTGATGAAGATGAAGCTGGATTCTACAGACAACTCCAACTCCAAATTGAGGAAAATGACAAAGGGCTAGGAAAGAAAACAAGGGAACAAAGAAGAAAAAGATGATTTGCTCAGACTAAAGGAGCACCCTTAGAAATTCTGTAAATCTTCAATTACCTCCTAGTACATACACTTTTGCAGCACTTTTAAATTTTTACTTAGTTTTAATTCATATATTTGTTAAGTGTTTTGTTATCATCAAGTTAACCCTGAATTTATGTCTACAATTCTTATAGACATAAATAGGGGGAGATTGTTAGGAATATATGTGCATTAGTTTGATGATATGTTTAACAAAACACTTAAGTAGAAGTTTAGTGTTTGCAGCCTCAACGGATAAGACCACTTTGGCTATCCGTTGATGGTGCAGCTTTACTTAGAAATAAGTCTAGTGTTGTAGCACATTTCAGTCTCTGTATTTAAGATATAATTCTTAGAAGTTGAGAGAAAATATAAGTCATGTTGACTACTAGAAGATATGCAAATAGGAAGGCCAATTGTAAATATTTCATGCCTTGTAATTTTGTATAAATGAAGTGGTATCAACAGATATCTTAAAGACCTTCAACGGATGAGAAACTAAGCTTCAACGGATGTCTCTAAAGCTTCAACGTATAGAGCTTCAACTGCTAACACATCAACGGATAAAGCCATCAACGGATGAAGGCTTCAACGGATGTTCTGTTAAATAGCAGTCGATAAGTGGTAGTTGTAACAGCAGACAGAGGCACATGGGTTGACAGAGATTACTGAAATGTGGAAGCCTAATTTCAGGAACATCAGAAAAAGCAGCCGTTCTACTCTAGTACAAAGAGGCAATAGTCAACAAAGTACTTGAGTGATACGGAGAAGAAACAAGTGGAGAACTTATTTTATTATTGTATTTTTATCTTTGTCTTCACTTGTACACTTGGTGATATATAAACCAAGTAGCAGCTAGTAATTAGATAAGAATTTTTTCCAGTGCTGTTTAGAAAAATCTTGAGAGAAAAATTATCTAGTTTGTACTAGGACGCAGCTGTGATCAACATCTAGAATCACAGATTTTCTGAAATACCATCTCTGGTGGAACAACAATCCACCAGAAAAGTTTTTAAGGTCTGTTGTGTTCTTTACATTAGTGCTTGAATATATATCTGTCTGTATTAGCTTAAAGCAATTCACACACTTGTTTATCTTGAACACAAAGCCTTTAAAACTGCTCAAAACTTGAAAAAGTTTTGAGATTTACATTCAACCCCCCTTCTGTAAATCACATTGTTAGTCCACTAGGAATAACACCTTCTCTGAATAGAACATTCAGAAATGCAGAATCATTTGCAGAATCTTGACCTGAATTGGAAATTCTTCCTCTTCCTCTTTCTCTTCTTCCTCTGGCTCTTGTAGTTCTTCCACCTTTTTTTCCTCTTCCTTTAGAGGTGTTTGTTTCAGCTTCAATTTGAGCTAATAACTCCTTCTATTTCATAACTGCTTCTTCAGTTGTTAAATCATGAAATTCTTCAGTTATCAACCCAAGAGCACTTCTGGCATTCTTCTGCTCAAACCTCTTATCTTTGTAATATAAAAAATCTCTTCACCTATTTTCTTGTGTCTGTAAGGAAAGAATAATCCTTTAGCATCTGCTAAGTTAGAGATTGTAACATCACCAGTTTCAGGAGCATCAGCATTAGCATTAGCATTAGCATTAGTCTTGTGCCTAACTTCATGAGCACCAGTAGTCTTTTCTTGTCCTGAACCAAATCTTTTAGAATGTTGAGGTTGTTGAGCAACAGAAGCAATTTAAACATTAGCAACTGGATTCTTATCACCATCGTCATCAATATCTTTATCTTTCAATTGAATAGAATCAGGTGTACATTTTATGACAACCATCTTCTCCCCCTTTTTGGCATCAGGATATGAAAAAAGAGAAGACATAACATCCAGTTTATCAGCCATTGAAGACACTTTATCTTCCAAGGAAGAAAATTGAGTATCCATGCTTTGTTGAGATTGAACCACAGCTCTAACAGCTTTCTTCTCACTTATGAGTTCAACTGAAGTAAGTGGATTAACCATAAAATCATCAATCTTGTTCTATAAAGTGGTTTGAGATGTCTTCATAGCAGCAAGTTCAGAGAGAATTCCTTTTACATAAATAGTAGAAGCCTTGAGATGTAATTTGAGATCAAGGTTTTGAAGTTCATCATATGCCCTGTGAATATGTTGCACACCAACAACTGAGGAGATAGAAGTATGTGCATCTCTCCATGCAAAATCCCATTCAGCCTTTCGAAAATGCTCAGCATCAGCATTGTAATAAGAGGGATCAACATTGAAATGAGAAGAAGAACCAATATTGGACTTCTTAGATGCATCAATAACAGTCTTCAGTTGAGCTGTGTCAGGATCATTAGAATCACTGTCTTCATCATAATCAGAGCAAGACAGACTCTCAGAAGAATTTACAGAGCTTGGTAAAATTGCTTTGCCTTTGAGAGGATCCTTAGCAATAACCATATATTTCTGATGAGATCCTGAAATAGAAAACATTGTAACACCTAAATCTCTCCTTTTTTTTCAAGTGATCTCATCACTTCTCACACAATATATTACTTTTAATAGTAATATGATTCTCACATAAGAAATTTTTAAGAAAAGAAAAACTTATAAAATTCTTTTCTCAAACTACCTCTCCTTTTGCCATTACAGGAGACTGCCACTCAAAATAGATTTTTCTCAGAAAATATTTTCACACAATCTCACAGAAAGGCACAATTACACATTTTGCAAAGAAATAAGAGGTGGTTGAGAACAGTAGTATGCTTGTCATATAAATAGAGGTAACCTCAAATAAGAGACTATTTATAATCATACAAACAATGAGAACAACAGAGAGAAATAAGCAATACCTGAAGATGAATTCTCAAGTGGCAGTGATGTCAGTGGAGGAACAAACACAGCATCAGGATGCTGTAACAAACTAGCTCTCAGTAATGAGTCATCAGTAGAAACTGCTCGAATTGTCAATTTGTCAGCATCAAGAGTTGTTGTAGTGTCGGGATTTGATTTGTCATGCAAAATGCACTAGACCAACATCAGTACTTTGAACTGATGGTTCTTGTGGGGTCAGAGGACTATGAGCTACTTCAGCAATGATTGGTGAAGGTTCTTGTGTACTCTCCTCGAATATAAGATCATTAATAACTGCATCCAGCTTTGACAAGACATCTTGATGAGCCTTCTTTTCTTGCAGCAGTTGTTCAGAATCAGCAAGGATATCACCTTGAGCAAAAATAACAATTATTTGTGCAGCCTCTTTGTCTGCATCTTCCCTTTGAGAAGATGGTTCTTGTGTGACTGGATGTTTTCCAGTGTCTAAATCCTTTTGAGACTTAGGTTCTTGTGGACTAACATCCATAGCAGAGGACTGAGTCTTTTTCTTCTTTCTGATGTACCTAACCACATCTTCAGCTTTTCATTTCTGCATACTCTTGGCAGTGTACTTGGGTTCATCAGTTTCTTTGTTCACTGGAACCTTTGTGATCAAAGCACTAGCATCATTAGTTGGCTCTTTAGGTCCAGTTGAGTCAACAGTGTCATCAGGAGTTGCTATTGTTGATTTCTTTGTCTTCATTCTTGGGCCAATGGGCATCTGATCATCAGAGTTAGAATCATCTCGCATGATCAGTCTTCGTTTCCTTATTGGAATGCATTCTTCTTTCTTCTCACTCTCACTCAGTGAGGCCTGTTGAACTCTGTTTAGATTGAACAGATTTATTAACTAGCCTTTTATTTATTACAACTGATGTCTTTTGGGAGACATCAGAGGAGGTTAATTTAGGAGCTGGATTAGATTTGTGTTTGGTAGAAGAAATGCTCGGGTTAGAAACAAGATTGGTAGTGTCTTGTTCCACAACATCTGGAATTGTAACAGAGGTGCCAACATCAGGATTTGCAGGCACTTGTGCAAGAGTAGGTCTATTTCTCAATAGAAATTGCCTGACCTCTTAAGGCAGGAAGGGAAGTCCTGAAAACTTATTCTTTTCATCTCTTTTGATATGATCTGTAATAGCTTTCTCAGAAATTTGAAATACAGAAAGCAATTAATTATTATCAAATTCAACATTAGGGCATAGATAATTAAAAATCAGTTACAGAAATCTAGTATACCCTATGACACCTGATGCATATGTTCTTTTAGAAATTATGAATTGAAGAATTATGTTACCATAGTTAAAATTACCAGAATGAAGAAGAGAATACCCAATTTTCAGAGAAGTGGAGGGAATAACATCAAAATTTGTTGTCTTATTCAAGAAACATCTGCTGATGCAATCGAAGAAGAAATTCCATTCTCTCTTTAACTTTGTTCTTGTCAATTTCCCAATTGTTGTGATGTTACCTTTGTAGATCAGAGTTCTGTGCATATCAAACAACTTCTCTATTGTGTAAGTGTCAGGAGCACCATCACAGGCAGACAATCTTAATGTTTGGAGAAGAATATCAGCATTAACCTCATACCTATGTCCCTTAAATTCAAAAGGGAAACCAATATTTATTGTATTAACTATAGTTGTATCCCATACCTGAGTTACAACCCTGTAAGATACCTGAGTAGGATTTGTGAGAGCATATCCAATTTGACATTGGAGTAGGAAATCCTGTATATTAAGAAAAGATTGAGGAAACTGCTGATGTGTAAGTGGAGCCAAGTAGTTGTTGGTTCCAAAAGTGTTGCCATGAATAATGGTTGTTTGGCTGAAGAGAGGTGAAAGCTCAGAAGATGATGGTAGTGAATGTTGAGGAAAGATGTTTGTTAGATGTGAATAGTAAGGCTGTGTGTATGATAATATGTGTCACAGAATTTCTTGTGCAAAAAGAAGTTTACAAAGTTCAATTGTATGTAACACACTTGGGAAAGGAAGCTTGGTGAATTGGACGTCTGATAGAGGATAATTACTGACAAATTAGAGTGGAAAGTGGAATAGTGTGCGGAATCAGCAACAAAGAACGCACTACTCTTGTAGTAAAACGCTGTGTGACTTTGTTCAACAGTTTATCCACTTTTAAACACTAATTAAGAAAACAATCACATTTGAAGCATTAAATAATTCAAAAATCATTTTTCAATAATATTCTAAATAAAATAAGCTGGCCTGTCATCAGTATTTGGTACCTCTTATCTGTCAGGACTTGAAATCGTCAGGATTTGTCGATTCAATTTCATTAGTGTTTGTTAAAACAACTCAAGCTTATCATAAAACCACAATTTTAATCTCAATAAACATCAAAAGATAGATGTAAATAGTGTGATGTAGAGATTAACATGCTATACATAATAACAAGAACATGCATACATAATTGAAGATCATAGATCAGGTCTTGTAAGCAAAATAAATAAAATTTCATTAATAATTCAAGAGAGTACATTTCATGAAATTTTTTATTACATGGAAAAGATGATTGTAAGAAAATTCTAGTCTAATTAGATGAACATCAACATCCTTGGTCGAAGAAGCCTGACAAAGTTGATGGTGAAGAGAAACAGTTGGATGATGTTTAGTGCTTCTTCCTGCTTTCAATAAAGAGAACAACAAGACGAATGACTCTCTCTTGCTGTCGAAGAGTGTGGAGATGAAGATCTTTTTGAAATCCCAGAAGATCATTTTTGATAACCTCTGGAAGTTGAATCCAGATGTCATTTGAGATGGCATTGATGTGATATGGAGTTTGCATTCCATCATGAAAGATAGTCATAATATTTATGAAATGGTTGTAAAACCATGTGAAATGTGCCATTGTTTGAGAAGAAAAAGATATGAGTAACAATGGCGAGGAGAAAGTTTTGTGTTTAAGAAAAGATGATTGAACTGAAGAAAAATGACGGTTTAAATAACCAATGGAATATCAAAGGACTAGAGGACTGATCAATTATTAAGTGTAGAGTTTGTAACGTCTGGGAAATTACGTCTGTATCATATCATATTTATAATAAATTATGTGTATTAATGTGTCATTTATGTGTAATTAGCTGTCAAACCCTAATTACTATGTGCTACGTTTTTTTTGTCGTCCAGGTATTTTCCGGGTATTTTTCAGATATTTTATACTGCATTTATAGCTTTCATATCAAAAGTTATACGACCCGAATCATGATTTTATACCTGATATTTCAAATAAAATAATGGGCCTTATTTTTTATCAAACAGCTTTTACCATCGCGTTATTCTGAACATCTAGGTATTTTATAAATTTTCTCGTTTCGCGAAAAATAACTTTTCTGGGCCCCATTGGGTGTTAAAACCCCCACAAAATCACATTTTTATTTTTTAAAATTATAGGACTTTCATTTATACCATTTCTTTGTATTTTTGCATTATTCACAATTTTTGAGAAATTTTGACATATATATTGTATATATAAAATATCTATAAATTAAATTTTAATACTCAAAAATTATAAAATTAGGGGCTTATTAATTTTAAAAGATGTAGAATTAGGGCCTTAATTTTAATTAGGATTATTAATTTTACTACAATAAATAGCCTAATTTTTATTTAATTAATTATAATTAATCATTAAAAATCAGCAAAATTTTGGAAATTCTCTGAAATCGGGTCGGGAAGAACAGGACCGGGTTGAAAATTCAAGCCCTGATTTTGAGCAGATTACAACACCAAAACAAGTGATTCAAGTACCCAAATCGAAGGTTTTGATCCGTTCTTTATGTTTTTAGCATCAATTTCATGTTTTAATTCGTAGTTTTTGATTTTCGATTTCTAGGGTTTATGTTCGAATTAGGGCTTTTTGATTATAGGGTTATTATGATGTTTTGATGATTGATATATCTTCCTGATGTTATTTGCAATCGATTCATGGTATTTAATTGAACGAACGATGTCTGGATAGTATAGTTCGATTATTAGGGTTTATACTCAATTTTCAAATTATAGCTTCGTAATTTCTCTGAATATTTGGTTCTTGAAAGGTTAGGGGTTTGATTGTATATGTGCTTAGCTTTGATTTGCACTATAAAACGTTAAGTTTCATGTACGATTCCGTAAATTCGATGTATGGCCGGAAAAGTTTGGAGTTTTGATCGGAAAAGACGATTTAGGGATAATTCAGGGATTTTTTATCATGGTTGGATTGCTGTGTTAATTTGTAATGAAAAGCACCCAAAAACTGTATCAAACCGTGTTGGTTTGGGACTGTTTTAGACTAACCGGAATCCGGTGAAGTCGCCGGATTCTGGAAAATTTCCGGTCATGTTCTTCATGACCCGGAAATTAACCCGGTTGACCCGTTTGTTGACCCGGTTTTAATCTGATTTGTCAGATGTCTGGATTCTGACAAATATTTCTGGAAAATGATTTTTATTTTTATTTTTATTAATCATAAAAATCAGTTTTATTTATTTTATAAATTGATTAATTAATTATTTAATTAAATGATTTATATTAAAAATAATTCTAAAATATTTTATAAAAATCAGATTTAATTATTTTCTTAATTATTTATTATTTATTTATTATTTATTTATTATTTATTAATTATTTAAAAATAATTATTTATTTTGATAATTAATCAAATAATTTTTAATAAATCATAATAAATTTATTTTAATTCCAAAAATTATAGAAAAATTATTTTTAGTTCTGATTTTTTTTAAATAATTATTTAAAAGTTATTTTAGGGTTTATAAATTAGTAATAATTATTTATATTAAATAATAAATTGATTTATCTGTATTTAATTGGTAATAATTAGACCGTTAGTCTGATTCGAGCAAAACGAAAGCCCTTAGACTTAGAAAAATGAATTATTTTCATTAAAATAATATAAAAACCTAATTTCTTCTAGAAATTAGTTGAACTTGCTATTTATTTAAATATAAGCCGAATCGCGTGTCGAGACGATGCCGATAAATTCCGAAAAATAGGAAACGAGTCAGATAATGATCAATTAAGCAATCAACGAGTTGATTTTGATTCTAAAAATTATTTTAACTATAAAAATGATTATGTGGCTTATGTGCTTATGTGTATTATGTGGTTAATCGAGTCTTTCTTGTTAATAAATAATATGCGAGTCAATCATTAGCGCATGGGTAGATAATAGAAACGATGTGAAGTCGGTTCGAGACGCAATTGAAGTACGAAATGACTAAACCAGTCTATTTCTCTAATAGAAGCTAAACTAGCAAGGACGATTGAGCCGGTGATAGACGAAAGTGACATATTTGAAGTGAGTCGCGCAGAAGGCAAGTTTTTCCCCTATTCTAATTTCAGAATAATGATATTTCTTCAGATTCATATCAGGCTTGCACTCTTTTGATCCTTATTCACAGACACTAATATACACTTGTTATTCTTTTATTCATTTCGGTTCTTGATTTCTCCTTTTCCTTTGAATCCCTAATTCATATTCCAATTGATACACATACACATTGGTATATTCTGGTGATTAGAATATATCAAAGCATACCGATTGTTCCGGTTGCTACTACATGGACTGGATGATGATGTGTGAGATTAAGTTATCTTAATCCGAATGATCGGATTAGTTCCGTATCCTTGAGATGAGCCGTAGAGCCTGGGTACCCGATTGGATCTATATAGTGAGATATAAATCTGCACTATATCCTGGCTGATCAGTAGGGTATAGGTGCGAACTTGTGTCCAGTTTAGTTCATTTGTACTCTCCAGCAGTGGCCTTCTTTCTATTATTGTGGGGTTATATCTTTGCAGATGTACCCAGATTACCGATCCATTTAAACTGCTTTAACACTGTTTATATTTTGCGGACTTGTTGAGCAATTTTTGGCTCACCCCCTTTTGTTGTTATTCACCTTATTGTTTTCAGTTAAGAAGGAATATGAAACCCATCAGGACTCGAGTGGTAAAGAAGCGGGTCAAGCCTCGGGATCCTCTCATACCCAAGGTGTTGATCCCAATCCAGGAAGAAAGCTTTGAGTTGCCCGAGCAGGTGGAGTGTAGATAGTTAGTGTGTGTGCTTGAATAAAAGAGGAACTTAGTTTAAAACTGGTTAGACAATGGTTTGCAATAAAGAGAGTTTGTAAGATTTTAAATTTGGTTTGTAATAAAGTAGATAGTGGTTCTTGTTTTCATACTTCAACCTAAAAAGATCCTGGTTAGTGTTAAAGGGGGTTAGATATATTTCATTATTATTGTTATTCAGATTGTACAGGTTTGGTGATTAGCTAGTAACCCCCAGACTTATACCCCGGGTCTGGAGGGCGTTGCAGGTTTGGCATCAGAGCTGTAGGTTTGATCCATGAAAACAAGAACATTAGGGTTAAGATAAGATAGGAAGATCACATAGGATATGAATAGTCAACTAGGAAGAGTAGTGTTCAGATTTAGATAAGATTAGGATAGGAAGGTATTAGTTCTAGGAATGATTTAGTGACCTTTCTTCTTTTTTTGGTATATTATCAGATGGCATCATCAGGATATTCAGGTTCATCCGAGAGGACTGTGACAGGACCAGTTGCACCAGTTGTTCCACCGGTGTCTGAGTTTATGTTTCCACCTCTTCCACCTCCTCCACCATTGCCTCAGGAGCCAGCACCACTAGTGCCAGGGATAGTTCATGATCCTGTAGAGATGTTTGATCCGTTAGAGTTCTTCGAGCCGATGCTTCCACCTCTATTTCCAGTAGAGCATCAGTTTATTCCAGGGATTGAGCCATAGCTTCCACCACCACCAGTGTTACCTTCTATTCTAGTACATGCTCCAGAGCCAGAGATATTCCAGATGGTTCCAGTTGAGGGTATGGGTGAGCATGAGGTAGAGTTACCATTGGGAGCCCCACAGCAGGGTGCTACAGGGATGCAGAGGTTCAGTCACAGGAGTCAGTAGGACTTATTGCACAGCCACCCATGGTACCGTATCATGACTACAGTGTTATGAGAGATGACTCTGAGTATTGGAGAGCCCAGTATAGAGAGATTATGCACTTGTTTGACCAGAGAGACCGAGGACCACTAGTCGCACTACAGCCAGATTATATGATGAGACAGAGGTTACAGTCTACCTTGATGAGTGCTACATGGGAGTTAGATGCTTTGACACATGACGGGCCACCTTTTTTTGTGGAGTTTTATAGGACTTTCCGTTTAGCACAGACATTGGTTCAGGTACTCCGAGACGAGTTGAGACGTATACTGTCGGGGTTCTGAGGTTTTGACTACGGGGGAATGACGTAGTGGAGATGACAGATGTACATAGATACAGCTAGTATGGTAGTAGTGTATGTGTGTAGTAGTAGTCTGACTAGTAGCAGTAATCATGACTAGCAGGATGAGACTTTTTTGTATACCAAGCATTCACACCTGAAGCTGGTGTTATATATAAAATGAACTTTCAAGTTTTTTTATTTAAATTCAGTCTTTACAGTTTTTCAGCATTTACCTTTACTTTATTATTTTACAGCTTTTCATACTTTAAATTCTGTAGAAAAAAAAGAGAAAAGAGAACAATCATTTCAGTTAACTGTTTACATTTCCTACTTTTATATTAAACTATTTTTCTTTTCCGAACCATTATCTAAATTTTGTTAATACAGGATAAATTGTTTCCTTACCTACTATCAATTATTTAATAAACTGTTCAAAAGACTTCACTTATTTCATTATCAGCAAATGGCACCCAAGAGAAAGACTAGGACTGAGACTTCCAACAACAACTCCGAAGAACAGACCAATGATACCATGACCCAAATGTTCCATCTGATGCAACAACAGATGGTAATGATACAACAACAGATGCAATAACAGCAGTAACAGATTCAACAATAAATGTTACAACAGCCACCGCATCCTGAACCCCAGATACCACCAGCCATACCTATTGTTAATTTCAAACAGTTTCAGTCGATTAAGCCTCCATAATTTGAGGAAACCACAGATCCTATTAAGGCTACCACTTGGTTGAAATAAATAGAGAAAGTGTTTGCACTCGTGAAGGTAGGTGAAGACCAAAAGTCTGACTTTGCTAGTTATTTGTTGAAAGGAGAAGCGAACTATTGGTGAGAATCTAGAAAGGCTTTAGAAGGTGAAAACGTTGTAACCTGGGATAGGTTCAAAGAGTCGTTCTTAGAAAAACATTTTCCTCGCTACGTGAAGAATCAGATACAGATTAAGTTTTTGGAATTGAAGCAAGGAAATATGTCCGTGATAGAGTATGAGGCCAAATTTACTGAGTTGGCTAGATTTGTTCCAGAACAAGTGGATACTGAAGAAAAATGAGTCCAAAGATTTCAAGAAGGATTACGACTGTGGATCCGTGGACAAGTTGTAGTTTTTCAATTAATGACTTATACCGCCGTAGTCCAGAAAAGCCTTAATTATTGAGGGAGAAAGTGAAAGATCCCAAGAGGAAAGAGGACAGGGAAGTTTCCAAAGCCCTCCAGCAGGAAGCCGGGATTTCAAGCCCGGACAAATTTGAATTTCAAAAGAATAGGACAAGATATCCAGAAAATAGATAATCATTTCCAAGCTCCCAGCCAGTAGGGAATTATCAGAGTCCCAGTGTCGTACTGTAAAACATGTGGGAAAAAAAATACCGGTGTCTGTATCAAAACAGACGTGACGTGTTTCAAATGTAAGCAGAAAGAGCACTATTCTATCGAATGTCCAACGGGAAAGACATAAGTTACTTGCTACCAGTGTGGAAAGAAATGGCATATCGCTAGGAACTGTAAAGGACCAGCAATGGCAGCTAGCATTCCTAAAGTGTTGGCATTACCTCCTCCACCGCCACCTAATCAACCCAGAGCAAGGACTTTCAACATGACAACGAAAGAAGCAGTGCAGAGTCCTAGTGTAATTGCAGATACACTTTTGGTGAATTCAGTAAATTCAAAAGTACTAATTGATTCTGGAGCTAAACGTTCATTTATTTCTGAAGAATTCGTTGATAAGTTACATTGCAAAATTGAATGGTTGGGCGAGACGTTAATTATAAAATTAGCGAATGACGACCAAGTTCCGGTAGATCGAGTATGTCCTGCGTGTGATATTGAAATAGCCGGACATCATTTCTCCGTAGACTTGATTCCTTTTAAGCTAGGAGAGTTTGACGTTATTTTGGGAATGAATTGGTTAGCTTGTCATAATGCTCAGATCGATTACGCGAACAAAAAAGTAAAATTACGAACTGCGAAAAATGCAACGGTAATATTTCAAAGGCGAAAAACAACGACAAAAATTTCTGACAATAATGCAGATCAAACTATTGCTTCGACAAGAATGTGAGATATATATAGCCTACAAGTTAGATATCGAGAAGGGAAGTCCCAAAATAGAAAATATTCCAGTTGTATGTGAATTTCCTGATGTCTTTCCAGACAAGCTTATATGGTTACCGCTAGATCGAGAAATTGAATTTACGATTGATTTAACACCAGGTACAGACCCAGTTTCGAAAGCTCCGTATCAAATGACACCAGTCGAGATGAAAGAATTCTAAACGCAATTGCAAGATTTTCTAGACCGAGGCATCATAAGACTCATTGTATCTCCGTGGGGTGCACCAGTATAATTCGTAAAGAAGAAAGACGGCAGCATGCGACTATATATTGACTATCGGGAATTAAATAAGCTCACTATCAAGAATAAATATCCTTACCGAGAATTGACGACTTGTTTGATCAACTAAAAGGAGCCGTATGGTTTTTGAAGATAGATTTGAAATTGGGCTATCATCAATTGAGGATTAAAGCTGAAGATGTCCCCAAGACTGCATTCCGTACTAGATATGGACATTATGAGTTTCTTGTAATGGCATTCGGACTGACTAACGCGCCAGCAACATTCATGGATCTGATGAACATGGTATTCAAAAGGTACTTGGATAAATTCGTGATTGTATTTATTGGTGACATCTTGATTTACTCAAAGACAGAAGAAGAGCATGGCGAGCACTTGAGGATAGCTTTGGAAATTTTAAGAAAGGAACAATTGTACGCGAAGTTCTCAAAATGTGAATTTTGGTTAAAGGAATTACATTTCTAGGGTACATCATCAGTAGAGAAGGCATTCAAGTTGACCCAACGAAGATTGAAGCTGCATTGAACTGGAAACGACCGAAGACACACACCGAAGTTCGAAGTTTCTTGGGATTGGCAGGATACTATAGAAGATTTGTCAAAGATTTTGCGAAAATAGCAACGCCGCTGACCAAGTTAACTCGAAAAAGTGAAAAGTTCGTATGGAGTGACAAATATAAAGAAATTTTCCAAGAGCTGAAGAATCGGTTAGTAACCGCACCGGTACTTATACTGCCAGACGAGCATGGAGATTTTGTCATTTATAGGACGCTTCATACCCCAGATTAGGATGTATACTAATGCAACACGGTAACATCATCGCATATGCCTTGAGATAATTAAAACCTCATGAACAGAAGTATCCTACATATGATCTAGAATTAACAGCGATCATATTTGCATTGAAACTTTGGAGACACTATCTCTACGGTGAGAAATGTGAAATCTACACGGATCATAAAAGTTTGAAGTACATCTTTACGCAGAAGGACCTTCACATGAGACAACACCGATGGCTAAAATTGATTAAAGATTACAATGTTACGATTAGTTATCATCCAGGAAAAATGAACATTGTGGTTGATGCCCTGAGCCGGAAAGAAAGGTTGAACTTGTTAACTTTATGTGAAGAATTAGCCAAGGAATTTGATAAGTTGGAAATCGAGATTCGTGTTCCCAATGAATCTACTGAAGCTATCTACGCGATGACTTTTCAACCAGATTTACTGGAAAAGATTCGACGATGTCAAGAAGAAGTGATGGGTCAAGATGATAACTTAACGGGAGAAGAAATCATAACCCAGAAAGATAATGAAGGAATCCTACGATTTGCATCAAGAATCTGGATCCCTAACGTGGCAGAACTGAAGGAAGGAATATTGCAAGATGCGCACGGTTCGAAGTATTCCATACATCCAGGAAGTACAAAAATGTACCGTGATCTGAAGGAAAACTCTTGGTGGCCAAATATGAAGAAGGAGATAGCAGAATGGGTGAGTAAATGCAGATCACCCGTGTATTGGGATGAAGTCGGAAAATGCAAGATTTTGGGTCCAGAATTGATTCAACAAACTAAAGAAAAGATAGAACTTATTCGAAAGCGACTAGATGCAGTACAAAATAGGCAACGCAAATATGCAGATCAAGCTAGGAAAGATATGGACTACCAAGAAGGAGAGCACGTGTTACTCAAAATATCACCATGGAAATGATTGACCAGATTTGGCAACAAGGGTAAATTGAAGTCACGATACATCGGACCATTTGAAATCTTGAAGAAAGTGGGAAAAGTTGCTTACGAGTTAGCCTTACCGCCTCATATGCAGCATATTCACAATGTGTTTCACGTGTCGATGCTTAAGCGATATAATCCTGATTCTAGGCATTTAATAGAATATGAACCGGTAGATATCCAACCTGATTTGTCTTATGTAGAACAGCCGGTAAGAATTTTAGATCGGCAAGAGAAAGTGTTGAGAAATAAGTCTGTATCTTTAGTGCGAGTTTTGTGGAAAAACCCTATGGTTGAAGAATCAACCTGTGAACTTGAGAGTGAGATGTTAGAAAAATATCCTCATTTGTTTTCTTAGTGAGATTTTGAGGACAGAATCCTGTTAAGGGGGAAGGATGTAACGTCTGGGAAATTATGTCTGTATTATATTATATTTATAATAAATATCATTTATGTATAATTAGCTGTCAAACCCTAATTGCTATGTGCTACGTGTTTCTGTGTCGTCCAGGTATTTTCCGGGTATTTTTCAGATATTTTATTTTGCATTTATAGCTTTCATATCAAAAATTATACGACCCGAATCATGATTTTTTAGCTGATATTTCAAATAAAATAATGGGCCTTATTTTTCATCACCATCGCGTCATTCTGAACATCTAGGTATTTTACAAATTTTCTCGTTTCGCGAAAAATAACTTTTCAGGGCCCCATTGGGTGTTAAAACCCCACAAAAATCACATTTTTATTTATATAAAATTATAGGACTTTCATTTATACTTTTCTTTGTATTTTTGCATTTTTCACAATTTTTGAGAAATTTTGACATATATATTGTATATATAAAATATCTATAAATTAAATTTTAATAATCAAAAATTATAAAATTAGGGGCTTATTAATTTTAAAAGATGTAGAAATAAGGCCTTAATTTTAATTAGGAGTATTAATTTTACTACTATAAATAGCCTAATTTTTATTTAATTAATTATAATTAATCATTAAAAATCAGCAAAATTCTGGAAATTCTTTGAAATCGGGTCAGGAAGAACAGGGTCGGGTCGAGAATTCAAGCCGTGATTTTGATCAGATTACAGCACCAAAACAAGTGATTCAAGTACCCAAATCGAAGGTTTTGATATGTTCTTTATGTTTTTAGCATCAATTTCATGTTTTAATTCGTAGTTTTTGATTTTCGATTTCGAGGGTTTATGTTCGAATTAGGGCTTTTTTGATTCTAGGGTTATTATGATATTTTGATGATTGATATAGCTTCCTGATGTTATTTGCAATCGATTCATGGTATTTAATTGAATGAACGATGTCTGGATAGTATAGTTCGATTATTAGGGTTTATACTCAATTTTCAAATTATAGCTTCGTGATTTCTCTGAATATTTGGTTCTTGAAAGGTTAGGGGTTTGATTGTATATGTGCTTAGCTTTGATTTGCACTATAAAACGTTAAGTTTCATGTACGATTCCGTAAATTCGATGTATGGCCGGAAAAGTTTGGAGTTTTGATCGGAAAAGACGATTTAGGGATAATTCAGGGATTTTTTATCGTGGTTGGATTGTTGTATTAATTTGGAATGTAAAGCACCCAAAAAATGTATCAAACCGTGTTGGTTTGGGACTGTTTTAGACTCACCGGAATCCGGTGAAGTCGCCGAATTGTGGAAAATTTCCGGTCATGTTCTTCATGACCCGGAAATTAACCCGGTTGACCTGTTTGTTGACCCGGTTTTGATCTGATTTGTCAGATGTCTGGATTATGACAAATGTTTCTGGAAAATGATTTTTATTTTTATTTTTATTAATCATAAAAATCAGTTTTATTTATTTTATAAATTGATTAATTAATTATTTAATTAATTGATTTAATATTATAAATAATTATGAAATATTTTCTAAAAATCAGATTTAATTATTTTCTTAATTATTTATTATTTATTAGTTATTTAAAAATAATTATTTATTTTGATAATAAATCAAATAATTTTCAATAAATCATAATAAATTCATTTTAATTCCATAAATTATAGTAAAATCATTTTTATTTCTGATTTTTCTGGAATAATTATTTAAAAATTATGTTATGGTTTAAAAAATAGTAATAATTATTTATATTAAATAATAAATTTATTTATCTGTATTTAATTGGTAATAATTAGATCGTTAGTCCGATTCAAGCAAAACGAAAGCCCTTAGACTCAGAAAAATGAATTATTTTCATTAAAAATAATATTAAAACCTAATTTCTTCTAGAAATTAGTTGACCTTGCTATTTATTTGATTATAAGCTGAATCGCGTGCCGAGACGAGTCCGATAAATTCTGAAAAATAGGAAACGAGTCAGATAATGATCAGTTAAGCAATCAATGAGTTGATTTTGATTCTAAAAATTATTTTAACTATACAAATGATTATATGGCTTATGTGCTTATGTGTATTATGTGGTGAATCGAGTCTTTCTTGTTAATAAATAATATACGAGTCAATCATAAGCGCATGGGTAGACAATAGGAACGATGTGAAGTCGGTTCGAGACACAATTGAAGTACGAAATGACTAAACCAGTCTATTTCTCTAATAGAAGCTAAACTAGTAAGGAAGATTGAGCCGATGATAGACGAAAGTGACATATTTGAAGTGAGTCGCGCAGAAGGCAAGTTTTTCCCCTATTCTAATTTCAGAATAATGATATTTCTTCAGATTCATATCACGCTTGCACTCTTTTAATCCTTATTAACAGACACAAATACACACTTGTTATTCTCTTGTTCATTTCGATTCTTGATTTCTCCTTTTTCTTTGAATCCCTTATTCATATTCCAATTGATACACATACACATTGGTATATTCTGGTGATTAGAATATATCAAAGCATATCGATTGTTCCGGTTGCTACTACATGGACTGGATGATGATTTGTGGGATTAAGTTATCTTAATCCGAAGGACCAGATTAGTTCAGTATCCTTGAGATGAGCCGTAGAGCCTGGGTACCCGATTGGATCTATATAGTGAGATATAGATCTGCACTGTATCCTGGCTGACCAGTAGGGTATAGGTGCGAACTTGTGTCCAGTTTAGTTCATTTGTACTCGCCAGCAGTGGCCTTCTTTCTATTATCGTGGGGTTAT
Source organism: Apium graveolens (assembly GCF_009905375.1). Taxonomy (NCBI): domain Eukaryota; kingdom Viridiplantae; phylum Streptophyta; class Magnoliopsida; order Apiales; family Apiaceae; genus Apium; species Apium graveolens. The sequence continues at coordinate 76,944,218 of NC_133650.1, read as the reverse complement.
ATCTTTGCAGATGTACCCAGATTACCGATTCATTTAAACTACTTTAACACTGTTTATATTTTGTGGACTTGTTGAACAATTTTTGGCTCACCCCCTTTTGTTGTTATTCACCTTATTGTTTTCAGTTAAGAAGGAATATGAAACCCATCAGGACTCGAGTGGTAAAGAAGCGGGTCAAGCTTCGGGATCCTCTCATACTCAAGGTGTTGATCCCAATCCAGGATGAAAGCTTTGAGTTGCCCGAGCAGGTGGACTGTAGATAGTTAGTGTGTGTGCTTGAATAAAACAGGAACTTAGTTTAAAACTGGTTAGATAATGGTTTGTAATAAAGAGAGTTTGTAAGATTTTAAATTTGGTTTGTAATAAAGTAGATAATGGTTCTTGTTTTCATACTTCAACCTAAAAAGATCATGGTTAGTGTTAAAGGGGGTTAGATATATTTCATTATTATTGTTATTTAGATTATACAGGTTTGGTGATTAGCTAGTAACCCCCAGACTTATACCCGGGGTCTGGAGGGCGTTACAGGTTTGGCATCAGAGCTGTAGGTTTGGTCCCTAAAAATAAGAACATTAGGGTTAAGATAAGATAGGAAGATCACATAAGATAGGAATAGTCAATTAGGAAGAGTAGTGTTCAGATTTAGATAAGATTAGGATAGGAAGGTATTAGTTCTAGGAATGATTTAGTGACTTTTCTTCTTTCTTTGGTATATTATCACATCGCATCATCAGGATATTCAAGTTCATCAGAGGGCGTTACAGAGTTAACTGAATGATTTAACCAAAAGATGTCTTGTTAAGGCGCGTCTCCCTAGACTGATTTGTAATAATGACAATGATATATATATTCATACATGCACATTTACCAAATAAATTCACTTAATTCATCATGCATATAATAAAATACATCAAATATTTCTGGCTTAATATTTTTGAACAACATTTAGGACATATCAGGATTTGATCCATATACATCATGATTTGATCAAATATAAATTGAAAAGAATTTATTTGTCCTAAATAACCATACCAAGTTCATTGACAAGCTTTGTAAAAGTTTCTTCAGGTAATGGCTTCATGAAGATATCAGCCAGCTGCTGATCAGTAGGAATGAAATGAAGCTCAATTGTTCCTTCCATAACATGCTCTCTAATGAAGTGATATCTGATGCTGATATGTTTAGTAAGAGAGTGTTGTAGCGGATTTCCTGTCATAGAAATAACACTTTGATTATCACAATAAATAGGAATTTTTGAAAATGATAATCCATAGTCCATGAGCTGATTTCTCATCCATAACAACTAAGCATAGAAACTCCCAACTGCAATATATTCAGCCTCAGCAGTCAAAGTAGAAATAGATTTATGCTTCTTACTGAACCATGAGACTAATTTGCCTCCCAAAAACTGACAGCTCCCTGATGTACTCTTCCTGTCTATTTTTCATCCAGCAAAATCAGAATCTGAATAACCATATAATGCAAAATCAACTTCCCTTGCATACCAAAGACCAAGTGATACAGAATCCTTGAGGTATCTGAAAATTCTCTTTACTGTAATAAGATGTGACTCCCTTGGATTTTCCTGAAATATTGCACACAGACAAGTGGCAAACATAATGTCTGGCCTACTAGCGATTAGGTACAAAATAGAACTAATCATACCTCTGTAATTTGAGACATCAACTGCTGTACCTTCATGAGGATCAAGCTTTCTAGAAGTTACCGTTGGAGTAGTTGTTGTTGCACTATCTTGCATATTAAACCTTTTTAACAGATTATTTGTGTACTTTGACTGATTGATGTAGATCCCATTATCAGTCTGTTTAATTTGCAATCCCAAAAAGTAACTCATCTCTCCCATCATGCTCATTTGATATCTTGATTGTATCAACTTTGAGAACTTATCACACAGTTTAAGATTAGTTGATCCAAAAATGATGTCATCCACATTAATTTTAACTAAAAGTAGATCTTTACCTTGATTCAGATAAAATAATGTTTTATCTATAGTACCTCTTTTGAATCCACTTTCTAGCAGAAACTGAGCAAGAGTCTAATACCATGCCCTAGGTGCTTGCTTTAGTCCATAGAGTGCTTTGTCAAGTCTATAAACATGATAAGGATATTTAGGATCCATAAAACCAGGTGGCTGTTCAACATTGACTTCTTCTTCAAGTTCTCCATTGAACAATGCACTTTTGACATCCATCTGGAAGACTTTAAACTTCTTGTGAGTAGCTGTTAGGGTGAAAACACGCGCTAATATTCACGCAAGTATACGCGTTCACAAGTAGTATAAGATATAAATTAGATTCATTCCCACAGAGACTGGTTTAGGTTAAGTTCAATTTATGCACTTATGCAACAATGTACGGTTATTGCTCAATGCTAAGACATATAACAAATGGGTTTTGATAAAACTAAGAGATTATACTAAATAACATTAACTAAGAGAATTGAGGTTGAATTACTATATATGACAAACATGGGATTCTAACTTCATTAAATACTTCATTCAATAGCCTTATTGTTCTTAACCTTAGCATGTAATGGTGATAACACTAATCAGATAACACGAAACTAGTAAATGCCAACTTTCGTTGTACGAATACCCTACTACCAAGCATCCACAAAAGAGATAGAAGTTGAATAGACACCAATTATGCTTAGTCCTTATATGTCTATAAGAATTGAAAACATAAAGGTTTAATGCGCAAGTTATCTATCATGATTACATAGGGCAAGTAAGATGGTTAAAATTACCTACAAATCATGCATAACAAATATATGAACCTATGCTAGCATGGCAAGTTCTAAACCTCTATATTCACTATCGCTTCAATAGAGATTAACACGCTATCTTATATGTTAGCTACACACATAAGACGAATAAGCACAACCAATACTATGATATCAATCATCACCACACACCAAGATATCGAAACAAATTAATTATTGAAATTCATAAGTAAATCCGCTAGAATCACATGACAACGATTAGCCCATAATTGAACCCATCGTCACCATGGGTTCATTTGAAAGCATGGTATAAAACAAGGTCTTATTAAACTGAATAATAATCAAAGTACGAATAAACAAGGTCTAGGTTCAACAAGAATGAAAACGAGCATCTAACGTTACAACTAATTCAAATAATCACAAGTTAAAATAAAGATCTTCTTTTTCAGAGTTGTTTTGTGTTTCTAGGTCTTCTCCTTGATCTCCCAATCTTCCCGGATGATGAAAACCTTTTTTTAAGTATATATAAGCCCATATTGGACCTAGATCCTTAAAATCGTCAAATTCCACTCAAAAAAGGCTTTTTTCAGCGAAATTAGCGAAGTCATCCACGCATCAGCACGTGGCCGCCTAGCACCAGCAGGTGGGCGCCTGCAGCCTTTTTGGAAAATTCTGATGAATCTTATTTTTCCCATAACTTGAGTTCTACTCGTCAGAATTAGGCGATTCAACTGTCCACGTGAAGCTAATGAGATTCTCTACAACTTGACAATGGACTAGACTTCCACTTTTGATCACTTTTCATTACATTTCCTTTAAAAGCTCATTTCTTCATATAACTGATATTTGAAATGCAATAACACAAAAACACATCAAAATACCAACAACTTGAGTCCAAAACACCAATTTAATCTTGTAATAAAATCCATTTATCACACCCCCAAACTTGAATCGATGCTTGTCCTCAAGCATAAACAGACTCAAAACTATAAAATAAACCTAATGCATGAATGCAACTAAATGATAATGCAATCGATCCCCTTAGAATTACCATAACCAAATGAATAAGCCAATGTCTCTAAGAATGCAATGACTTAAAACAAAGTTCGAATAAATCCCACAAACCAACTCACAAACCTGAAACATGCGTGTGTTGAATGCTTAACAGATATCTCTCGATACTAGATCAATAACCATAACTTATCTATCATCGAAACAATTAAAAGTTTATAAACAGAATTGTTAGGTCACACACACTGTAAAGGGGGTGAATACAGTGTAAATTACAATCAAATCAAACTTTAATATCTTAAGTAACAGAAAACAAACTTTATTGAAACAATAAACTCTGTTACAGTATGGAACTGTTACCTCTCAGTGATGAACAAATATCACGAGAGCTGCTAGGGTTACAATGAATAATCTTCTCGAATATGATAACACTTATAGTGTAAACCCTATGTCTGTGTTTATATATTACACAATTACAAGATAATCGCTAATTGATATGGAATATAATTCTGCTTCCTAAAATATATCAATCAGATATCTTTTCTTCCAAGTATTCCATTCTTCACGGAACTCCTTCTTCATGCATATCTCTTCTTATGTTTATCTTGATCTTCTTTCCTTTAATCAGCTACTTTCCTTATCTCAACGTCCTTCAGCACTTAAGTTCTGATATCTAATTTCTGATGATTATCTCCTGATAATATAAGTACTGATATCCTTAAGTCCTGACTTCCAGTATAAGTACTGATTCCTAGTTAAGTACTGATTTGTCCTGTTAAGTAAGATCTGAAAACTAAACATAAATCATATTAGTCATGACATTATCAAATATATCTAACAATCTCCCCCAACTTGTAAATTAGCATAATATACAAGTTTAACAGATATTTGATGATGTCAAAAATATTAAGTACAAATGCATGAGAATTAGACTAGATAACTACAACTTACAGTCGTTAAAGCTTTACCAATATTTAACTTCTGATAACAACTTCAGTCTGTACAAATATCAGAATTTAAGCAGTTGTAGATCTTTGACTTGGCTTCATCTTCTGATCTCTCTGATGTTAGGAGTTGTTCTGAGATAGTTCTTCAACAAACATCTCTCAGCATATCTAAGTTCATCAATCATTCTCCTTTTAGCATCTTTAAGCTTTGCAGTATCTTCACCAATTTGAAAGATTGCAGCCCTGAGATCATTAATCTTTGCTTTTCTTATATCCTGATCCAGTCTGATCAAATAAGCTTTATCAGACTCAAGATTGAATTCCACAGCCCTGTAACCTAGAAAGGTAGTTATAATTTTAGCAGTGTTGGGCTTCATTTCAACTATATCATCCTTCTGATCTCTGTACTTTGGAACGTATGTGCTGTCAGACTTAACAGAATAAAGCCTTTTCTGTCTCTGAATCTGATCCTTCAAATAGTTTGCAGCAGTTCCTGTTATTCTGTCATCCACTTGAAGTAAGAATAGTACATGCTCCAATTCTTCAAAATACTTCAATGGAATGGCATTTTGTCTTATATGATAAACCCTACCATCTGTCATGAAGTACAACAAAATGTATTCTTTCAAGTAGGTATGGTAAACCATTTGTACAGATTCCAGTTGATTCAATCTCTCAGGAGTTGCTCCAATACCTGGTTCACTCAAGGAAGTTGGATCATTGGTAGTGTTCTGTATTCTTCTTTCATCAGCACTTCCCAATCCAGTTTTATCTCTTGCTTCCTTTCCAGTAACTACTCTTGCTTCAAAACCACTTCCAGCAGTCTTTAAAGGTTGAGTCTGTTTTGCTTTAGTGAATCCTGGTAGGAGTGTCTTTGGTCTAACTTCTGATATCAAGTTTACTTGAGCTGTGTCAGAGGTTACTTGCTTCTTCAAAATATCAGAACTTACAGGTTCTTGACTCTGAACAACTTGAGCCATGTCAGAGGTTGTTTTAAGAACTTTTCTTGAAGTCAGAGCAAGATTATCCTTTTCATCAGTAATTTCTTCATCCTCAGGAGGCACATAAACCTTGATAGGTTCACCAACCTTTTCTTTACCCTTGGATCTTAGATCTATCTGTGGTTGTGATCTAGCCAATGTTGCTTCAGAATGTGTCCTTTCTTTGATCACAATGCCTTTGAGTTTTGGAAGTGGCTTTTTACCAGAAGCTTCAGATTTAGATGTGACTTTCTCTGATTTAAGCCTGGCTTCTTCTTCCATTAAACTCTCCAAGTCCATTCCTGGATTTTCCTGAAGAAATAACTGTCTTGACATTTCCTCATCAAGATCTAAAAGTTCATCAGAACTTATTCTTTTACCAGTAGCAGAACTTATTCTTTTCCCAGTATCAGAACTTATCCTGTGACTTGTGATTTCAGCTTTTCTTGATGTGAATCCTCTACCTTGACTATGACCTCTACCCATTCCAGAGCTTCCTTGATCATCTTTTCCATCATCCTTCCCTTTCAGTGTCTTGTCAGTCTTGCATTTGGACTTAATTACTTTCTCCACCTTTTTGGCATCAGCGGGTAATAGGAGAGAGACAAGCAATTCCACTGAGGATTGGATTTCAGTAAGTTGAGATTGCTGAGAAGCTTGAGTTGTCAAAATATCATTAATCTGAGCTTGTTGTTTTTCTTGAGTCTTCTCAATAGCAGCAATCCTATCAAAGGTAGGTTGGAAGAACCTTTTCTTGTCAAGTTTCCAAACTTCTCCTTGCTTAATAAATTCTTCCTGAATCTTGTGTAGCTCTGCATGAGTAGTTGAATGAAGACCTTGTAGATGTCTAGTACTCAATGCAGTGATTTTAAGTTGGGTTTGAAATCATCAGAATTTAACATTTCATCAGCTTTAGTCAAGTGCTCAGCAAGATGAATCTCATTTGGAACACAGGAAACTGAGTTCCATTCCTTAGTCCACTCCCATCCTGCAGGAGTTTCACTCCAAGGTGCTGGTTCTTCTCTGGTAACAAACTTCTTAACCAGTTCAGACTTAAGAATAGTCTATTGAGGAGCATGTCCTGAAGGACCTGCTTCTTCAGCATCTGCAGTTGGAGCAGCATCACAAGTATCTCCAGCCTTTGCAGCATCAGAACTTACAAAATCAGTATCCTCTGATAAAACAACAGTGTGAGTAGCAATGGAGGCATCTGCATCCTCTAACTGCTGATCTGGTTCTAAGTTCTGATCAACAGCCATATCCTGATGCTCACCTAAAGTCTGATCATCAGCATCTTGATGCAGAAAAGGTGTTGTGGATAACTCTGGAGTTTGAACAGCATCAATAACAGGTGTTGTTGAAGGATTAGTTGCTGTTGGAGCTTCTAAGAGAATTACTTCAGGCACAACCAAGTCTTGAACATCAATATCAGCACTTGTGCCTGGATCAACAGGAGATACAGAGGATGTGTTGACCTTTTCAGAAACAGCTTCCTGAGATGGAGTTGATGGAGAAGAAGTGACTTTAGCAAATTCCTTTTCTTGTGAGATCAGAGATTCCTGATCCCCTTCCTTAGCTGCTTCCTCTTCATCATCTGAAACTGGTCTATTTGCCCTCTGTTTCTTGTATCTCTTTATAGATTTGGATTCCTTGGGAGTTTCAGGAACTGTCATTCTTCTAAGCCTCTTGAGAAGCCTAGATCCCTCAATTCCAGAATCCTTCTGAGAAGTCTCTTTCTCAGCTTCACTTACAACAGGTTCTGAAGAAGGAACCTGTTCCTCAGTATCAGATTCATCTCTCAAAGCAATCCTCCTTCTCTTTTGAGGTGTTTGAGGAACAGTCTTTGTCCTCTTAGGTTTGGAGGATGAAGGCTTCACAGTAGGTGCTGATGATGAGGGTTGAGCAGTCTGTGAAGTGGAGAGATATGATTTGATATATTGTCTGAGGGTTGGTTGAGTAGAATGAGTGGTAGGTGCTGATTGTTGTGGTGTTTAGGTGGTTGTTGTGGGTTGGACATCAGAATAAACAGATCTATAAGTATCAGGATCAGCATTTACTAAGATCTGTTTTACAGATTGAGGAATCTGTAAAGGTCTAACCACTGATTTCTTAGTGTCAGCATTTATCAGGTCATTAAAGTAACGTTTTTCAACCCTAAAAGGTGGAGTTGAGGAACTGACTAATTGAGGTTCATCAGTACAAAAAGTATATATAAGTTGACAAAATCTAGCAAAGTAAATAACATTCCTATCCTCTGTCATCTTTTCCCCAATAAAACCAATTATAGCAGTTGCAAAATCAAAATGAGTTTGGTTTATAATAGCATACCCTATGTGCTGACTCAGAATTGGTATAGCATCAAAATTCGAACACTTGTTCCCAAAAGCTTTAGTGATGCAGTCGAAGAAGAAGCTCCATTCTCTTCTGGATATGAGCCCGTTTCAACTGCCCAAGCTTTGCCAAACTCCGTTCATACCCCAAATGGGCCATTAAATCCTGAAGAGCTGATTCCTCTGGAATTGAAAAGGTACACCCTTCTGGGAGATGTAGAGCCTTGCGTATTGTACCAGGAGTGACGGCATATAAAAAATCACCCACTTCGAAAACAATACTGGGAGTGCCATGTGTACCACCATTATCAAAGTGCCCAGTCCGCCAAAATGTCAGAACTTGTTGGCTTGAAAAGACTGAAGGCTGGGTCAATGCATACCCAATCTCACTATGTGCAATAAGATCTTGCACAAAATGCAATTCAGATGGAGCTTCAACATGATCAAGAATTGCAGCATAGTTGTTTGGAACAAATTTAGCTCCATCAATGATTAAATCCTTAGGTGCCATGTGAAAAATTGAGATTTAAGAGTGCCTGATAGGTGTTTGAGAAAATGTCTGTATGAAAAACCAACGTAAGAAGAAGAGAGAGAGAGAGAGAGTAAAAGCAAGTAGAGAGAAAAAGTATGAAAGGAAATGAAAGATTAAAAAATCCTCTCTCTGTCGTACTTATACTCTGAAAAAAATGTTACCGTTGGACACCTGTCAGACATGCAGTAATAATGGATAGTTACTGGGCGCGAGAAAACAGTAATCATTACTTACCCACTTGCAGTTTTTCAAGGAAAAACTGTTCCACTTACCCAGATATTCCATTAATCAAGGTGAAACAGTTTTAATTCAAAATTGAAACCGTTCCCACTGATTTAATTATTTTTCACTGCATCATTAATATTCTGAAAATAAAACAAGTGAAAATGACCAAGATAAATCAGGTGAGTAAGTACTGATAAAGGAAAATCAGAACTTAAATTAAAACAGAATTTATATGGTCATCAGAATATGAATCGTTATCAAGATTTATCAATGCATTACAAAATAACTTAGAGACAAAATCTTGAAACAAAAACAAATTTCATTAATATATCAAGTGAATACATTCATGAAATTGAAATTACATCAGAATTTATACAAGATTTCCCTAAGCTGCTAAACCTAACATCAACAGCCTTAGTCCTTGCTCAAGAAGCAGGGCAAGGCTGATGATGAAGAAAAACAGGAAGAAGAAAATAAATCATTTATTCTTCCTACTCTCGACAAACAGAATGGCGAGTCGAATGATTCGCTCTTGCTGGCGGAGAGCTTCCAGCCTTTCCTCCTCCAATCGCTCCAGATGGCGATGGTAGTCCATATAGAAGAATATGAGGTGGGTGAGTACCTCCTATGGGACAGAGTCCCATATCTCATCAGGAATGGCAGTGACGTGCCATTCCTGCTGCCAATCGGCACAGCTGAGCTCCATATTGAAGGTTTCGTAGTTCAAAAACATGTTGTATCTGACCATGGTGTTTTTGATAGAAATAGTATGAAGGTAAGTTTGTGAGAAAAGATTTGATGGGAAGGCTGATGTGAAGTGGTTGCTTTATATAGGCAGGAGAATGCCAGGCGACGCAAAGAAATTTAATGTTGACAGGTAGAATTAATTCTACCTCGTCTCCCCAGACTTGGAAAAAGAAAAAAATTCATTGGAAAGAGAAAACATGGTTTAATGCGCACAAGAAGCAAGTAAAAGTTGACTGTTCAAGTACGGATACCATTAACCCTAACCATAGTGACTATTAATCTTCCACTTCAACATATTCTAGTTTGAACCGAGACTGTTATCAAATTTTATCCATAGATAAGCCAAGTAAAGAATTAGACTTTAATATCAGAATTTAGACTTATATCAGAACTTAACAGTCATCAAAACATAATTTCTTAACTCGAAAAATGAATGCCTATCTGAGTAAGTCCTCATACAAGTTCTCAGTTATTTTCTTCATAACTTAATCAGCAGAACAGGCAATCAGAACTTGTCCTCAGAATTTATGCAAAATGACACAATGACTATTTATCTAAAAGAATATAGACCACCACAGTAATTTTCATCATTCATATGGAGTGATTAGTGTGTGCATTAAGCTAAATGTCAGACAAAGAATAAAGTCTAATTCACTTCAGTACATCTTAGAAATAAGGCATAACTAAAATTTTGCTAAAGAGCTGTCATTATTCTGTAACCTACTGTTGAATGAGTTCATGCTAGAGTCCACCTCAATTATTGTGTGCTAATTTTATGCATCTTTTTGAATTCCATTTTACAGTGGCTTCTCAGTGTAAGTGAGTCACGACTGCTTATCAGAATTTATGCTATTATTAGAGTATTTCTTCAGTAATCATAGAGTGTGAAAAGTCACCAAGAAAATATTTTGCTTTTCTAATGCTTATTTACTTAATACCAGCAATGCACTTGGGTCGTCCCTTCCACATTTTTACTCTAGATCTCAAAGGAGTACCTGATTTTATTCTTTGATCCTTTTGCTTTTTCTTTTAGTGAGGTTTATCAGCACTTAGTGCATTCAGCAGATTTACTAGTATCAGAACTTAACAGATGAGTAGCATTATTCTAATTTGTGACTTAGTAATAAGATAGACAAAGTAAACTCAACTAAGCTCAATTATCAGAATTTGCTTGTGTCAATAGATTTCCACATAAATAATTACTTCTTATATGGGATCCTTTGTTTATTGAAGACTACTAGGTCAGCATCTAGTACAGTTATCCTCATAGGATTGAATAGTTACTTTAACAGACATATCACTTATCAGAGTTTAGAAACATATATCAGACAACAGTCAGTACTTAGACACATTTATCAATTAATCACATAATTCACAAAGAGATTAAATTCTGTAAATACTGATCATAAAGTCTGATAAAACAGAACAAGACTAGGCAGATTTAGAGAAAGAACCTGAAACCATTCCAAGTTCATTTACCAATCTTGTAAAAGTGGCTTCACACAATGGTTTTGTGAAGATATCTGCTAGTTGTTGATCTGTTGGAACAAAGTACAATTCCACTGTACCTTCATCCACATGTTCCCTTATGAAGTGGTACCTGATGCTGATGTGCTTTGTCATAGAGTGTTGAACTGGATTACCTGTCATAGCAATAGCACTTTGATTATCACAGTAAATAGGGATTTTGAAATATGTTAACCCATAATCCAGTAACTGATTCTTCATCCAAAGAATCTGTGCACAACAGCTTCCTGCAGTAATATACTCTGCTTCTGCAGTTGATGTGGAAATTGACTTTTGTTTCTTGCTGAACCAAGAAACCAATCTGCCTCCAAGAAATTGGCAGCTTCCACTTGTGCTTTTCCTGTCAATTTTGCAACCTGCAAAATCTGCATCTGAGTAACCTATTAGTTTAAAATCTGATTCTCTAGGATACCACAATCCCAGATCAGCTGTTCCTTTAAGATACTTGAAAATTCTTTTCACAGCTGTTAAGTGAGGTTCTCTTGGATCTGCTTGAAATCTTGCACAAAGACAGGTAGCATACATGATATCAGGTCTACTAGCAGTTAGATAGAGTAGAGAGCCAATCATACCTCTGTAATCAGTAATATCTACTGATTTACCAGTATCCTTATCCAGTTTTATTGCAGTGGCCATTGGAGTGGATGCACTTGAACAATCTTGCATGCCAAATTTCTTCAGCAAATTTCTGGTGTACTTAGTTTGACAAATAAAAGTGCCTTCTTCATTCTGCTTGACTTGAAGGCCCAGAAAATAGCTAAGTTCCCCCATCATACTCATCTGATACCTTGACTGCATCAGTTTGGCAAACTTCTTGCAAAGTCTGTCATTTGTAGACCCAAAAATGATATCATCAACATAAATCTGGACCAGAAGTAAGTCCTTTCCATGGTTGAGGTAGAACAGTGTTTTGTCTATTGTTCCTCTGTTGAATCCACTTTCCAGAAGAAACTGAGCTAAAGTCTCATACCATGCTCTAGGAGCTTGCTTAAGTCCATAAAGTGCTTTATCAAGCCTGTAGACATAATCTGGATGTTTGGAGTCTACAAAGCCTGGAGGTTGTTCAACATATACTTCCTCCTCCAATTCTCCATTGAGAAAAGCACTTTTCACATCCATTTGAAAGACAGTAAACTTTTTGTGAGCAGCATAAGCCAAAAATATCCTTATGGCTTCTAACTTAGCAACTGGTGCAAATGTTTCATCATAATCAATTCCCTCCTGTTGAGAATATCCTTTTGCAACCAGCCTTGCCTTATTCCTTGTAATTATGCCATCACTGTCAGTTTTATTTCTGAATACCCACTTTGTATCAACAACAGATCTATTCTTTGGTCTTAGCACTAGGGTCCAGACTTTGTTTCTTTCAAATTCATTTAACTCTTCCTGCATTGCTTGCACCCAATCTACATCTTGAAGAGCTTCTTCCACTTTCTTTGGCTCAGTCTGAGAGAGAAAAGAGTTGTAAAGACATTGGTTTGAAGTACCTGTTCTAGTTCTGACACCTGCATCAGGATTTCCAATTATCAAATCAGGTGTATATGATTTTGTCCACTTCCTTGCAGATGGAAGGTTTTCTCTAGAACTAGATGCTCCCCCATGTTCCATGCTATCTTCATTTTCATTTTCTGATGCTCCCCCTGAAACTATGCTCTCTGAGTTGGATTCTTCAGAATTTAGATTTTCAGCACTATCAGAACTTGGCTTATCAGAACTTGACGAATCAGAACTTGAAGAGCCAGATATATGTTCTGATGTTTCTTGAGATGTGGTAAGATTTTGAGTATGCTCCCCCTACATAGGTGCATCTTCCTTTGGCGTAGTCACCACAGTTTCAATAACATCAGAGTTTAATCCATCAGAGCTTATAGTATCAGGACTTAGACTGTCAGGATTTTCTGTGTCAGAATTTGAGTCTTCATTTTCAAATCTCAGCTGATCATGATCAATAAAATCTTCAAGACCCGTAATCTTCTTGTCATCAAAGGAGACATTGATAGATTCAATGACCACTTTTGTTCTTAAATTATAGACTCTGAAGGCTTTTATGGAAAGTGGATATCCAACAAAGATTCCTTCATCAGCTTTTAGATCAAACTTGGATAGCTGTTCAGGATGAGTCTTGAGAACAAAACACTTGCATCCAAATACATGAAAGTACTTCAGATTTGGCTTCTTTTTCTTCACCATCTCATATGGTGTTTTTCCATGCTTGTTAATGAGTGTTGCATTTTGAGTAAAACAAACAGTCTGCACAGCTTCAGCCCAAAAATAGGTTGGAAGCTTTGCTTCTTCAAGCATTGTACGCGCAGCTTCAATGAGAGTTCTATTCTTCCTTTCAACAACTCCATTTTGCTGTGGAGTTCTAGGGGCAGAAAATTCCTGCTTAATTCCATGGTTTTTGCAGAACTCTTCCATTATCAAATTCTTGAACTCAGTGCCATTATCACTCCTTAAGGTTTTCACAGAATCTTTGACCAATTTATCCAGATGTTTAACATGATCAATCAAGATAGATGCAGTTTCACTTTTTGTGTGCAAGAAATACACCCATGTGTATCTGGTGAACTCATCCACTATGACCAACGCATATTTCTTCTTTGCAATAGACATGACATTCACTGGACCAAATAGATCAACATGTAGTAGATGATAAGGCTCAAGAATTGATGATTCAGTTTTGCTCTTGAATGAAGATTTTCTATGTTTGGCCTTCTGACAAGAATCACAAAGCCCATCAGGAGCAAATACTAACTTTGGCAGTCCTCTCACAAGATCTTTCTTGACTAGTTCATTTATATTGTTGAAATTTAAATGAGAGAGTTTCTTGTGCCAATTCCAGCTTTCTTTAATTGATGCTCTACTCATCAGACAGATTGCAGAACCATCAGTACTTGTTGAAAGCTTAGTTTCATAAATGTTACCACGCCTGTATCCTTTCAGAACAACTTTGCCTTTAGATTTACTCACAATTTCACAGTGTTCTTCAAAGAAATCAACATGATAACCTCTGTCACAGATTTGACTTATACTTAGCAGATTGTGTTTAAGTCCTGAGACTAGAGCTACTTCTTTAATGATGACATTCCCAAGATTGATATTGCTATATCCCAATGTTTTTCCAATGTTGCCATCTCCATAAGAAACACTTGGGCCAGCTTTCTCCACAAAGTCTGATAGCAGGGCTTTATTTCCAGTCATATGTCCTGAACTTCCACTGTCCAGAACTAGAATATTTTTCCTGTTGCCCTGCAATCACAAAGACCACTAATGATTAGTTTTAAGGACCCAGACTTGCTTGGATCCTTTGGCCTTATCAAGTTTGTTAACATTTGCAGCGGATTTAGCATCAGAGTTTATGTTAACATTTTTCTTATCAGAACTTACACTATCAGACTTTGAATCAGAATTTACACTAGAAGGAACAATGGAAACTTTCTTCAAAGAAGGTTTTAATTGATAATAATCATAGTACAAGCTATGATATTCCTTACAAGTATAAATGGAATGACATAAACTACCACAATGAAAACAAGGATTCTGTGGTTTATATCTAACAGACTGACTCTTAACTCCTGATTTTGAAGGTAAGGAGTTAATGTTCTTATTCTTCCTGCAAAAAGAAGCCAGATGGTTAGAGCTTCCACAGTTATGACATGTTTTCCTAGGAGCATCAGGAACAGGTTTATAATCATTGCTTTTATTCACACCTTCCTTTCCATTCCTATTTTTCCTAGGTGATTTTACCTTGTTTACATTCTTAACATCTTTCAGCTTATGCTTAAGCTGCTTTTTTGTCATTAAGCCTATGTTTACCTCAACTGTCTTTTCCTATTTTAGTTTGTCAGAAGTTAATTCCTCTTTAACTCCTGATTTCTCATTATCAGACTTTACAGTTACAAACTTAACAGGTTTTAACTTTGGCTTTTGCTTAACAACAGGCTTAATTTCTTCAGTTCCTTTATCATTCTTATCCTCTCCATAACCTAAGCCCTCTTTCCAATTTTCACTACTTAGCAAATTTTGAGTTGTTCTGCCAGAGTTAGTCCAAGTCCTGATTATCTCTCTTTCCTTTTCTAACTCAGTTTTTAGAGATTCATTCATTTTTAGCACTTCATCCCTAACATAAAAAGCATCATCTCTATCCTTCTGAGTTTGATGGAATATAACTAACTCTTTTTCTAAGAAATCATTTCTTTTCTTAAAAGCAAGATTTTCAGAAGTTAATCTTTCACATGTTAAGGTTTGATCTCTAAGTAACAAACATGGTTTTAAGATATCTTCTCAACTCATTAATATCATCAGTATGAAAAGCATAAGTAGTCTAAGGTACCTTTGTTTCAGTAACTTCAGAACTGCTCTCAACACTTTCTTTATCAGCATTTGCCATCAATGCATAGTTCTCCTCACTTTCAGAGTCTCAGGTGTCTGTCCAGCTTTTCTGCTTTGTGACAAGAGCCTTGCCTTTGTCACCCTTCACTTTCTTGCAATCAGGAGATATGTGGCCTTTCTCACCACAGTTATAGCATTTAACATTGGTATAATCTCATCTGTCAGACTTTCCTCCTCTGCTTTCAGATCTTCTGATATTCTTCTTATCAGAACTTGTGCCTTTCCTGGAAAACTTCTTTCCCTTCCTGAACTTTCTGTATGCAATCTTTGTGATTCCTTTCACCATAAGAGCACACAGCTTCATCATCTCCTCATCAGCATCAGTCTCAGGCAAGCTTTCAGAATTTGAGTCATCATTAGTTTCAGAACTTGATGACTCAGTATCAGACTTTGTAAAAAGAGCTTTACCCTTGTCTTTCCTTGAGGAAGCTGCTTTGGGGGATTCTTCTTCAGCCTTAAGAGCAACTATCCTTGACTTTCCTCCTTTCCTCTTGCTTCTTTGTTCCATCTCAAGTTCATGAGTCTTGAGTATTCCATAAATTTCATCAAGAGTTGTTTCATCAAGACTGTAGTTGTCTCTTATTGTTGTTACCTTCAAATCCCAACATTCAGGAAGAGCTAACAGGAATTTAAGGTTTGAATCTTCAAGATCATACTCCTTATTAACCAGTGACAGATCATTCAAGAGTTTGACAAATCTATCATATAAATCAGTCAATGATTCATTAGCCTTTGAATCAAAGTGTTCATATTCTTGAGTGAGTATTGTCTTCTGGTTCTTCTTAATTGTGTCGGTTCCCTGACACCTTGTTTCCAGAGCATCCCATATCTCCTTAGCAGTCTTGCAGTTAATTACCCTGTTTGACATTACATTATCAATGGCACTATGCAGTAAGTGTTGTACCTTAGCATCCTTAGCAATTGATGCGATATCTTCAGCAGTATAATCACTCTTTTCCTTTGGTACAGTCTTTGCTGCCTCACCTGCAACTGCAACAGCGAGCTTGGTTGGTTTGTGAGGCCCTTCCTTGATTCTATCAAGATATTCTGGATCTGTAGCTTCCAGAAACATGGTCATCCTCACCTTCCATATGGCATATTCATATGGTCTCAGTAAGGGAACTCTGATGGTTTCATACCAACTTTGGATTTGTGTCTTTGGAGGTTCTTCAGTTTTGGTAGGCTTAGTTGGAGTTTCTGTGTCAGACATGATTGTGTTTGGATCTTTAACTGTATGTGTGTTAACAAATAGGCTCTGGTACCACTTGTTAGGTCACATACACTGTAGAGGGGGTGAATACAGTGTAAATTACAATCAAATCGAACTTTAATATCTCAAGTAACAGAAAACAGACTTTATTGAAACAATAAACTCTGTTATAGTATGGAACTGTTACCTCTCAGTGATGAACAAATATCACGAGAGCTGCTAGGGTTAAAATGAATAATCTTCTCGAATATGATAACACTTATAGTGTAAACCCTATTTCTGTGTTTATATATTACACTGTTACAAGATAATCGCTAATTGATATGGAATATAATTCTGCTTCCTAAAATATATCAATCAGATATCTTTTCTTCCAAGTATTCCATTCTTCACGGAACTCCTTCTTCATGCATATCTCTTCTTATGTTTATCTTGATCTTCTTTCCTTTAATCAGCTACTTTCCTTATCTAAACGTCCTTCAACACTTAAGTTCTGATATCTAACTTCTGATGATTATCTCCTGATAATATAAGTACTGATATCCTTAAGTCTTGTCTTCCAGTATAAGTACTGATTCCTAGTTAAGTACTGATTTGTCCTGTTAAGTAAGATCTGAAAACTAAACATAAATCATATTAGCCATGACATTATCAAATATATCTAACAAGAATAGACAATAAACGCATTATGACTCACAACACCTCCTTTCTACTAGAGTTATACAAGGATTCACACTATTATTGAACACATAACAAAGATGCTTATTTGATCGTGCAAAGAATGAGGTCCCAAAAGACTTATGTAATAATACCCATGTAGCGAACGTTAGGTTAGCGGATCCCAGACTATAAAAGCCTTAGATCACTAGGCACAAAGTCCCCTAGAACTTAATAACTCGAGTATTAAAGAGTTCACTCTTGATCAATTATGCATAAACAAATACTTTTTTTTCTTTTTTTTTCTTTTTTCTTTTTAATAATTTCTGAATGAGTGCGTTTTGCTCCATCTCATTCAACCCTAGACTACTCATAAAACTATGAGTCGACTACTAGCCATTTGACGCCTAGCCTTACAACAACTAGCAATAAAATCCAAGTTTTTCTCCAGATAAAAAAAATCAGTGTTTTTATGTCATTACGGGAATATCACAGATTCTAAATATAAACAAGTGATTAAATCTCAACAAATAAACAAGTATGATCATGATCTAGATCAAAAGCAACCCTATAAGACTTTGTGAAAATATTGGTTTCTGGCATGCAAATCAATTCATTAGGACTTAAACATCCCTCTATTCATCATCACCACACTCAAATCAACATCAACTTATCAAATATCATAGTTCATCTTAAGGGATCATGCTAAATATGCATGCAAATACAACTATATGAAATCATATAAAAAATAAACAAATATGTCCTAAATGAACAATCATGCAAAAATATGAATGAACTATAACTAAACATGTAATATGAATCTATATGAATCTATATGGACACACACACTACTAATCCTTATATTATCACCCCCAAACATAAAATTTTCAATGTCCTCATTGAAGGAAATAATAAGGATTTCAGGCATACCTAATTAGCGGGAGAGTCACCCTCGTCGGGTGGAGGATCAGGTGGCCAATCAACCTTGCCATCAGTGTCTCGAACAACTGTACCGAAAGTGTGTGTCAAATATTCAGCAAAATATCAGTGGATGACATGCATGGCCTCCATACGCCTAGTCAATCTTCTATATTGTGCATCACCAACACCAGTCCTATCAACTACCTGTTGCACATGAGAAGAACCCTATGTAGGCACGGGAATATCCGTCCAACCACTCTCTACATCATCAAAAATATATCCCAACCCCTTATCATGGGGTGCACCTAAGAATGAATAACTCAAGTGATCTGGAATTCAGTTGAGCTCAAGTGTGAGAGCTTCTTAAATAAATGGTTTAAAACACTCCTGAGAAATTTTCAGCTCTGCTAACCCAAAAGAATCGAATGGCATATCCAACTTCCTCATCCACGGAGGTGCATTCAAATCCTGTAATTGTTCTGCTCCTTCTTTATCTTCAATAACTGATTCCCCTATTAAGGATCTCTCTAAGGTATCTGACTTTGGCAATTGCTCAGGCTCTGAATTTACTACAGAGTCGACCCACTCTACTTTAAAGCACTCCTCTTTAGCTGTGGGTAACTTTATTTCCTTGAACACATTAAAAGTGACCTTTTGATCGTAAACCTTCATCAAAAGCTCTCCTTTTTGCACATCGATCATAGTTCGGCCTGTAGCCAAGAATGGTCTTTCCAAGATAATGGGAATCTTCTTATCTTCCTCGAAATCAAGAATTACAAAGGCAGCAGGGAAGATGAGTTTATCCACCTTGACCAAGACGTCCTCCACTATACCTCATGGATAAGCGATGGAACGGTTAGCTAGTTGCAATGACATGTATGTTGGTTTCAGATTAGGCAGACCAAGCTTCTTGAAGATAGATAAGGGCATCGGATTGATGCTAGCTCCTAAATCACATAAACACTTGTCGAACAATAAGTTTCCGATGGTGCAAGGAATAGTGAAGCTTCCAGGATCTTTAAGTTTCGGAGGCAACTTCTGTTGCAGCACAGCACTGCATTCCTTCATTAAAGCAATGGTCTCTAAGTCATCGAGCTTCACTTTTCGAGAGAGAATACCTTTCATAAACCTCGTATAGCTAGGCATCTGTTCAAGAGCTTCAGCGAAAGATATGTTGATATAAAGTTTCTTGAACACCTCCAGAAACTTTTAAAACTGCTTATCCAGCTTTTTCTTCTGCAGCCTCTTAGGAAAAGGAGGTGGAGGATAGATCTGTTTCTCCCCTGTATTACCCTCAGGAGGAGTGTGCTCAACAGTAGTATTCCTTGGTTCCACTTCCGCTTCCTTCTGCACTTCTTCTTCAGCCAAAACTTCAGATTCTGGAACTTGAGATTTTTCAGGCTCTTCGTCTTGCTGAATTTGGGTGCTTGCGACCTTTCCAGACCTCAAGGTGATGGCGTTCACCTGTTCTTCAACTTCCCTCTTGCCTTTTGTTTCTGTATCACTAGGAAGCGTTCCTGGTGGTCGATTCACTAAGGCATTACCAATTTGCCCTATTTGGTTCTCCAGATTCCGGATAGAAACAACCTGGCTTTGGCATATAAGAGTCTAGTTTTTGCACATAAGCCTCAACTCCTCTAATTCAGATTTTCATTCGAAGATAAACCTGCATCATGAGTTTGTTGTATAAGTTGGAGTTGTTTTCTTGGTCCAAATTGTTGCTAAAAACCAGGAGGGTTGAATATCTTATTTCCAAACTGCTGGAACGGCTGTTGCATCGTATTCTGATTGTTGCTCCAGCTGAAGTTAGGATGATTCCAGTTGTCAGGATGATAAGTGTCTGGAACTGGTTGTTGCGATCTCTGAAAGTTGCTCACAAACTGAGCTGATTCACTAGATATAACGCATTGCTCCGTCGTATGCGAACCTGCACATAGCTCACAAACACTGGTTATCTAATTAACACCCAAGTTAGCCAGAGAATCGATCTTCATAGACAATTCCTTTAGTTGAGCAGCGATAGCCATAGCTGTATCCACCTCAAGAACTCCTGCTACCTTGCCCTGTGGACATCTCTGGGTTGGATACTGATATTCGTTAGTAGCCATCAGTTCAATTAGATCATAAGATTTCCAATAGCTCTTTGCCCATAATGCTCCGCCTGATGCTGCATCGAGCATGGGTCTGGACTGTGCTCCCAACCCATTATAAAAACAATTGATGATCATCCAATCAGGCATTCCATGATGAGGACACTTCCTAAGCATCTCCTTGTAGTGCTCCCAAGCTTCACACAAAGATTCTCCCATTTGCTGCATAAATTGAGTAATAACATTTTTGAATGCAGCTGTCTTCGCCATAGGGAAGAATTTAGCAAGAAACTTTTAAGCAAGATCTTCCCAAGTAGCAATCGAACCAGCTGGTAGAGAGTGTAACCAGCTCTTATCCTTGTCCCTCAGAAAGAATGGGAACAGTCTCAGCTTCACAACATCTTCAGACACACCATTGAACCTGAATGTGTCGCAGATCTTTATGAAATCCCTAATGTGCGTATTGGGATCTTTCGTTGGAGAACCCACAAACTAGACTGAATTCTGTACCTATTAAATTATGCCAGGCTTTATCTTAAAGGTATTAGCTATGATAGCTGGCCTGACAATGCTAGATTGAATGTCATTGATCTTAGGTTGAGAAAAATCCATCAAGGCTCTCATTCGTGCTGCTGGATCTCCCATTGTAATGAGTATCTGAAACACAATAAGTAAACCATGACAGTAAAAGAATCAGAGTCAGTGAACTTTAACGACCACTGATGACAAGCACATAAACTAAAAATTAACACCGAGTCCTCGGCAGCGGCGCCAAAAACTTGTTAGGGCGAAAAAACGCGCTAATATTCACGCAAGTATACGCGTTCACAAGTAGTATAAGATATAAATCAGATTCGTTCCCATAGAGACTGGTTTAGGTTAAGTTCAATTTTTGTACCTATGCAACAATGTATGGTTACCACTCAATGCTAATATAAATAATAAATTGGGTTTTGATTAAACTAAGAGATCATAATAAATAACAGTAACTAAGAGAATTGAGGTTGAATTACTATATATGACAAACATGGGATTCTAACTTCATTAAATACTTCATTTAATAGCCTTATTGTTCTTAACCTTAGCATGTAATGGTGATGACACTAATCAGATAACACGAAACTAGTAAACGCCAACTTTCGTTGTACAAATACCCTACTACCAAGCATCCACAAAAGAGATAGAAGTTGAATAGACACCAAATATTCTTAGTCCTTATATGTCTATAAGAATTGAAAACATAAAGGTTTAATGCGCAAGTTATCTATCGTGATTACATAGGGCAAGTAAGATGGTTAAAATTACCTACAAATCATGCATTACAAATACATGAACCTATGCTAGCATGGCAAGTTCTAAACCTCTATATTCACTATCGCTTCAATAGAGATTAACACGCTATCTTATATGTTAACTATGCACATAAGACGAGTACGCACAACCAATACTAGGATATCAATCAATCACCACACACCAAGATATCGAAACAAATTAATTATTGAAATTCATAAGTAAATCCGCTAGAATCCCATGATAACGATTAACCCATAATTGAACTCATCATCACCATGGGTTTATATGAAAGCATGGTATAAACCAAGGTCTTAATAAACTGAATAATAATCAAAGTACTAATAAACAAGGTCTAGGTTCAACAAGAATGAAAACGAGCATCCAAAGTTACAACTAATTCAAAGAATTACAAGTTAAAAACAAGATCTTCTTTTTTCGGAGTTGTTTTATGCTTCTAGGTCTTCTCCTTGATATCCCAATCTACCCGGATGATGAAACCCTTTTTTTTAAGTATATATAAGCCCATATTGGACCTGGACCCTTAAAATTGTCAAATTACACTCAAAAAAGGCCTTTTCAGCGAAATCAGCGAAGTCAGCCGCGCATCAGCTTGCGGCCGCCTAGCACCAGTAGGCGGGCGCCTGCTAGCACACTGTCGCCTAGCACCAGCTGGCGGGTGCCTGCATCCTTTCTGGAAAATTCTGATGAATCTTATTTTGCCCATAACTTGAGTTCTACTCGTCAGAATTAGGCGATTGAACTGTCCACGCAAAGCTAACGAGATTATATACAACTTGACAATGGTCTAGGCTTCCAATTCTGATCAATTTTCATCATATTTCCTTTGAAATCTCATTTCTTCATATAACTGATACCTGAAATGCAATAACACAAAAACACATCAAAATACCAACAATATGAGTCCAAGACACCAATTTAAGCTTGTAATAAAGCGTTCCAAGTGGATATAAAATCCACTTATCAGTAGCATATGCCAAGAAGATTCTGATTGCTTCCAGCTTAGCAACATGAGCAAATGTTTCATTATAGTCAATACCTTCCTGTTGGGAATATCATTTAGCCACCAATCTTGCCTTGTTTCTGATGATTGTTCCATCAGAATCAGTCTTATTTCTGAAGACCCACTATATGCCTATAATTGACCTGTTCTGTGGTCTAGGCACCAGCTTCCATACTTCATTTCTTTCAAACTCATTCAACTCTTCTTGCATAGCCATGACCCAATTTGCATCCTTGAGTGCATCTTCTATTTTCTTCGGCTCTTCTTTTGAAAGTAGATTGTGATACATTCATCCTGAGTTGCACTCCTTATCTTTACACCATCATCAGTATTTCCAATGATCAGATCAGGAGTATGATCTTTAGTCCATTTTCTGGCACTAGGAAGTGTCCTTCTGGAGCTAGATGCTCCCCCTGAATTGTATGCCTCATCAAATGCATTTGAGGCTCCCCCTGAATCTGTAGTGTTATCTCCTGATGAAGTATTGCGACTTGAATCATGTCCACCTGAAGTTGAATCAGCATTTGATTCTGAATGATCAGATTAAGAAGAACCTTGAGATGATTCTTCAGTGTTAGTACCATCTGTTGACCCTTGCTGTTGCTCCCCCTTAACATGTGCAGGTTTATTAGTATAATGATTATCTTCAAAATCTGAAGGAGTATCAGGATTTGGATCATCAGGATTTGACAGTTCATTAGAGTTTGATCCAAATTCCAACAATGCAGTTTCATTTGCAAAGATCAGACTTTCATGAGTGTCTTCTTCAAAATCGGGAATCTTCTTATCATCAAAAGATACATTAATGGATACAACTACAGTATTTGTTCTCAGATTGAAAACTTTGTATGCTCTTGATGGTGTGTATCCAACAAAGATTCCTTCATCAGCTTTTGATTCAAACTTTCCTAGCTGATCAGTATGAGTTCTCAAAACAAAGCACTTACATCCAAATATATGAAGATGTTTGAGACTGGGTTTCTTTTCTTTCAGCATCTGATAAGGAGTAACACCATGTCTGTTTATCAGAGTGATATTCTGAGTAAAACATGTTGTATTTACTGCTTCAGCCCAAAAGTAAGTGGGTAGATTTGTTTCTTCCAGCAAAGTCCTGCTAGCTTCAATCAAGATTCTGTTCTTCCTCTCAACAACACCATTTTGTTGAGGTATACCAGGAGATGAGAATTGTTGTTGTATGCATTTGTACTTGCAGAATTCCTCCATTTTTGAATTCTTGAACTCAGTGCCATTATCACTTTTCAGAATTTTCACTTTATGGGTGGATCCATTTTCAATTTACCTTATGTGATCCAGAAGAATTTTTTTAAGTTTCATCCTTCATGTGTAGAAAATAAACCCAAGTATATCTAGTGAAATCATCAATAATTATAAGTGTGTACCTTTTCTTGTTGATGGACATTATGTTCACTGGTCCAAAGAGATCCAAGTGTAGCATATGATATGGCTCAGTAATAGAGAATTATGTTTTGCTTTTGAAAGATACTCTTCTTTGTTTGGACTTTTGGCAAGCATCACAAAGACCATTAGATGAGTATAGCATATTTGGTAATCCTCTTACCAACTCCTTCTTGGAAAGTTCATTGATTGAATTGAAGTTGAGACGTGAGAGCTTCTTGTGCCAGTTCCAGCTCTCATCTACTGATGCCTTTGAGATAAAGCAAGTAGCTTCTTTTTCAAGACTTTCATGTAGTATTGCTTCATATATGTTACCATGTATGTATCCTATTAAGACAATTTTCTTTGACTTATTATGAACAACTTCACAGTGTGAGTCATAGAATACTACATGATAACCTCTGTCAGTGATTTGACTAATGTTGAGAAGATTATGCTTCAGTCCTTCCACCAGAGCTACATTCTCTATTGCTACCTTTCCAATTATCAAGTTGCCATATCCCAGAGTGTGTCCTACATTTCCATCTCCATAAGATACATCTGGGCCAACCTTCTTCTCAAATTTTGACAGCAGGGATTTATTTCCAGTCATGTGTCCTGAACATTCACTATCCAAGACAAGTGTATTTTTCTTGTCACCCTGTTGTCAGAGGAATAATTAATTAGAAGGATTTTTAAGGACCCACACTTGTTGGGTCCTCTTTTTGGACAACTTAAGCCTTTGTGAGTCAGGAGTACTTCTAATAGTTTTTCCTTTGTCAAGATTTGTCTTGCGGAAGCAGATTTAGTAGAACCAAGAGAATTAAGCACGCAAGCAACTTAATTAAATTTAGGCAAAGGTTCATAATAGTTGTGATACAGCTTATGATAGGAACTACAAGTATAAATCGAATACCAAATACTACCACAATGAAAACAAGGATTTTATGGTTTATAAAATACTGATCTACCCCTAACATTAGACTCAGGAATATCAGTTTTCATTTTCTTACCCCTCCTGCAATCAATAGCAAGATGATTAGTATTACCACAGTTAAAACAAGTTTTTCTAGAAGCATTGGGAACAACCTTATAATTAGAATCCTTAGAAATACCTTGCTTATCATTCCTGTTTCTTTTAGGACTTTTTACTTGAGGCTTGTTAGTAACCTCAGATAATTTTTTTTTTAATTGTCTTTTAGACAAAAGTCCTATGTTCTTTTCTTTCTTAACAGTCTTAATGGTTTCCTTGTTTTCCTTTCTTTGAGATTTATCACTTACTAATTTTTCTTGTGATGTTGATGTTGAACCCTTTTCAAAGATGGATTTAGGTTCATCAGCTTCCGAAGAGATGAACTTAACAGGAGTTTTAAGGGTAGTCTCATTCTCAGTGTCAACATCCTTAATTCCATCTACATAACCAAGACATTCTTTCCATTTTTTCTTGGATATCATCTCATGAACCTTTTTGCCTGAAGCATTCCAGGAATTAAGAGTTTTTCTCTCATTTTCTAATTCATTTTATAACATACCGTACTTAGCTTCTAGTACCTTTGCTATATGTTTAGTTTTCTCACATTCTTTCTGAATTTCAATATGATTTACTAAGTCAGACTCCAATTGATCATTCCTAGACTTTAACATTTCATTTTCAGTTAACAGTCTATTATTCTCTAGAATCTTATTTGTAAAATTACCATGGAGAGACTTAAGAATAGACTTCAGTTCGAATATATCTTCAGTATCAAAAGAGAAGAAAGAAGTTGATACCTTAGACTCAGAGGAAGCAGGATTATCAAAGCTAGCCATCAGTGCATAGCATGTGTCTTCATTTTCAGAATCAGAGGAGTCCATCCAATTCTTGCTTGAAGTAATCAGGGCTTTGTTCTTCCCTTTGTCATGCTTTGTCCTCTTGCACTCTGTAGCAAAGTGACCAAGTTCATCACAATTATAACACTTGATTTTTGTCTTTTCTACCTTTTCAGCTTTAAAGTCTTTTCCATCTCTTCTTCCAGTTGACTTCCTTTCACCTCCAGGGAACTTATTCCTGAAGCTTCTATTCTTCTTAGACTTCCTGAATTGCAACCACTTGAAGCCCTTAACTAGAAATGCAGCCATTTGCATGACATCAGAATCTGTCATGTTCTCATCAGTTTCAGATGCAGTATCATCATCAGGATTTGATGATGAATCATCAGTATCTGACTCTGGCAGATTGTTCTTCTTCCTTGCAACTTTAATAGACCTTTCTTTTGAAGCTTTATCATTTACTTTCAAAGCAACTGATTTTCCTTTGCTGCTTTTCCTCTCCTTCCTTTGTTGGACTTCCAAGTCATGAGTTCTCAGCATGCCATAGAATTCATTTAAAGTGATTATTTCCAAATCATACTGATATCGTATGATTGAAGTCTGGGTCTCCCATTCTTCATTTAAGGCTCTCAGAAACTTAGTGTTTGAATCCTCTCGATCATACACCTTTTTCCACCAAAGACATATTGTTGAGCAGGGTCAAAAATCTGTCATAGATATCAGTGAGACTTTCATCAGGCTTGGCCTCAAAGTGTTAATATTCTTGAATCAAAATAGCCCTTCTGTTCTTCGTAATAACCTTGGTTCCTTGACATTGGGTTTCAAGAGCATCCCAGATCTCTTTGACAGTCTTGTAGGCTATAACCCTGTTTGACATCACAGAATCAAGACTGTTATGCAAAATGTTTCTTACCTTTGCATCTTTTAGCACAACTACTTTCTCTGCTGGTGTCCATTCACTCTTATCCTTCAACTGATAATGTTTAGTAACAGTAAGAGTTGCAGGCACCGGTTTTGTTGGAATGTAGGGTCCATCATTAATTACGTTGAGATAATCTGGATCTGTAGCTTCCAGGTGCATGAGCATTTTCACCTTCCATGTAGGATATTCAATTTTTTTCAGAATGGGGATTTTAATACTTTCATACTTGTTCAGAGACATGTTTAGATCGCTTCTGATTGTAAGTTTATCAGTTTGCTCTAATACCAATTGTTGCCCAGTAAAGATATAATTGTTTAAGGGGGTTGGATACAATTGTATAAATGTTTCGAAAAAGTATAAAAATATAACAGTTCTTTATATTTCTGATAAAAACTATTACGAACTCTCTCAAGAAATACTGATGTTCTTGAGAGCTGTTAAGTCGTACAATGTTCGAGTTTTTTTTTCCAATGTGATGACCTGAACTGTGTTTATATAATACACAGCTGCTACAAATCAGTCTAGGATATGCATTATTGTAATATCCCATATTTTCAGATATTATTATTATTATTTGAAATTGTTTATGTGAATTTTAGTGATTTATATGATAAGTGGAATTGATGTTTGGGTGTTTATATGTGATATTATTTGACTATTTGAATTTTTATATGTCCAGAATAAAATATGGATAATTGTGATATTTTTCTGGTAATTTTTGGACTGTTATATGAATTTATAATAATTTACGAATTTATTATTATTTTCTGAGTATTTATAAACCTATTTTATAAAGCCGAGAATCGTCTAACTTCAACAGTTTTTACGTTTTTACAACCCAAAACTCTTTCGAAAACTCCTTCCTAACCTAATCTGGTAATTCCGGACATTTTCCGTGTTTTAACTTTTTCAATCCGGGTTACAGTTTGACCCGTACGCGTCCTGGCGTACAATTTTTGATACGATAATTGTTTTGATAAATCAACAAAACCCGTATTCTCGAGAGACGGGATATTTTTACATTATTTTCTCATAAAGTATTTTATAAGAAGCCCAGTTTTGATAATTATCCAAATCTGATATTATATTGTATCGTTTTTGTAGTTACTTAGCGGCTAAGAAATCTATTTTTGGATCCGATATGATCCAATAGGATACTGGTTACGTGTTTTAAAATGTATTTATGTGAATCGATATGTAATTTGGACGTGTGTTTAATTGCGTTATTCGTTTTATCTCGTTGTATGTGTGTTGAATGTATTTTATGTGTTTTCAGGTCTTTCTGTTAATATAAATATCGTTTTTGTTTTTCGAAAATATATGGACCGGGACCCCACCGGGGCGTCAAACCCCACAAAATTCATGTTTTTATTTTTATAAAATCAATCGTATTTCAAATACCCAGCATTTCTGCATTATTGAATTTTTATCAATTTTTGGGGAATTTCGATACAAATTTTGTATTTTATCATTTTTAGAATTATTTCCCGTAATTATGATTTTGGGGCCTAATTATTTTAATTTCAGGAATAAAAACACCCTTAATTTATTTTGGGGTATTGATTTTACATAAATATAAATAGCAGTTTATATTGTTTTATTTGATCTATTTTCAGAAAAAAATAGTAAAAATATAATAAAAAAAATCGGAAAATAGGATTTGGGGGCTAGGGTTTGCTCATCAAAGAATTGATCGATTCATCTAGTTACAGTGATCCGTTTGCAGCGATTATGATACCAAATCGAAGAACATTTCACGGTCGTTCTTTCGGTATAAATATCTTGAATTAAGATTAAGTATTTTGCAAAATCGTAATATTAGTTCTTCGTTTTTAATTCCTGAATTTTTGGATTACTAATTGTTTGGTGGTTGTTTTTGATTAAGTAGTTACATTCCTATGATCCCTACCTTCATTTTGCCATATGTATCGATGATTTTGGTTTTAGATTCAGGATTACCGGATTTTCGCCGGTTTGGTTCCGACTTTGATCGAAAATGGTGCTGGAGGAATGAACTGTGATGGTTGTTTTGTGATTAGTAGATATGTAAGGATATAGGAAGTTTTTGGACTGAGAATCAAAGGAAAGGGAACCGTTTTGATGGTTGTTTGGACTCGCCGGAGTCCGACGAAGACCCGCTGGAATCTGGAGATTACCCAGAAACCGGTCGGAGTTCTTCCCGACCCGGTTTGTCCCTCTAACCCGATTCCAACCCGCCCAACTGACCCGCTTTTGATCTTTTTCCCCCAAATACTAAAACCTGAAAACTGTTTGTGGAATTTTCTTTTATTAATAATTCAAAATTCATTTTGTTTTTCTAAAAATTATTTTTTTTATTTCCAAAAATCATTTACTTATTATTTTAAATTCTAAAAATTATTTACTTAATTATTTTAAATTCCAAAAATTATTTTCTTTTATTATTTTCAAAAATCCGAAAATTTTATTCATTTAAATTGATTAATTATTTTGATAATTAATCAGTTTATTTGGATAATTTGTATTAATTTAATTTTAATTCCAAAAATTATGGAAAATCATTTTTAATTCTGATTTTTCCTAGATATTGATTTAAAAATTGTTTTGAGCTTTTAAAAATATATTTAGGTATTTAAAAAATCAATTAATATTATTATTAATTGATTTATTCTTCTTTTATTCGTAATAAATAGACCGTTTGTCCATTTAATACGAAACGAATGCCTTTAGACTGAGAAAAATATTCCGCTTTCAATAAAAATACTTTCGAGACCTAAATCCTTTTGTTTCGAAAGGTCCCTTCTTTTACAAGTCATTCTGAGTCAATTTTTGATCGATAAATCATATTTTTAACCCGATTTCAGTTTTAAACGTACTGAGTCGAACCTTTTGATGAACCGAGTCGTATGTGATATGAATTATGTGATTACATGAGTTATGTGATTATGTGCTATGTGAATTATGTGTATGTGGATCAAGAGTCCTGTGTTTTTCTCTTTCCTTTATATGTGGGCTATCGTATGGGTAGACAATAGGGTTTTTAACGCGCAGTTCGTCGAGTAATTATCCTTTAGATGATTAAAGTTGTATCTTTTAATTATAGATGCGGATCATTCGAGTTGATCAGAACGAGATGTTAGATAAAGAGTAAGATGGAATGGTATTGGGTATCTGGCTTCTAGCAATCGCAGGAGTAACATATCAGTAAAGTATTGAAAA
The DNA here is from genome assembly GCF_009905375.1 of Apium graveolens. NCBI lineage: Eukaryota > Viridiplantae > Streptophyta > Magnoliopsida > Apiales > Apiaceae > Apium > Apium graveolens. The sequence continues at coordinate 76,914,269 of NC_133650.1, read as the reverse complement.
GAAGGACGGTGATATTTTGAGACAGAATGTCAGAATAGATGCATCTTTGCGAGTGTGACTACCTACTAAAACCCAAAGGCAAGTATCCCTATCATCACTTATTGTTCAAGTGATATTTATTTTGAATCTTATCATGCAAGTATTGTTTTCCCTATTCAGTTCGTAATAGATAACTGTTTTACGTATCGCTGAATTAAATGATTCTGTTTATGCAAGTATTCTTCTGCTATTCTATGATCAGAATAGCTAAGTGATATTACTTATCAAATTACTAGATTTATAAATATTTTGGATTTTGAGAAAGATGATTTTGTTGCGAGTATTCCTGCCCAAGTGAATGGGGGAATAAAAATTATTTAGTATGTCGAAGGATTTGGCTCCTTTTTCAATAAAAAGATTTTTAAGATTGGAATGGTTCCTGGTTATTGGTTACAGCGTAGGTGATCGAGATATCGGTCCAGCTGTAATATCTTTTAAGGATAGTTATGCCTTTTCTGGCGCCCTACAGGTACCGTATGGCTTCGGGATACGGGTAGTACCTATATTTACGGTATGGCTACGGGATACCGGTGTTGTTTCGCGACTGATCATCGGGAACAGCATGAAATGTTATTGGTTCCAATCTAAATTGATATCTAAATTTCTTTATTATTTTGATAATCATAGAATAAATGATTTATCAACTAATTCTGTTTTGGATTAAAACTAAATTGCAGTTTTGATTCAGATTCAGATTTATGCTGATACTTACGTTGTTGTTAAATATCAAATGTGGTATTAGTATAGACGATTGATGTTGACTTAGTATGGAATGTTGTGAGCATCAAAGTTCATATGGATATCTAATTTGATATGACAACAAAATAAGTATTAAATTCAAGAGTTCGATTTTGAGTAAAGTTTATAATTCAATCCATAATCATTGTTTCATGTTATTGTGGTTTACGATATTTCCGTAAACACTATTTTACGAGTTTTATTCTTGTCAAGATTCCAAGTATTGCTGAAGCATTTCGCTCAAAAATATCAAAATGGGTTTGAATACAATTAAGGAATCAATTATGGGATTCCTCAACTAAAATTTTATGATTCAACAATTATGATTTTAAATGTTCTGCTCTAATACAGATGTCGGTTTTATATCAAAACGACCCTATATATGTCATAATGATCTTCCTGAGCATTTCTTCCGCTCATACTTGCCTGTTTTTAAATTTAACCTCCAGTGAAGATTAGCTTGCGCTATTTAGTTGTGTAATTTGAGGAAGCAAAGAAGAAGCTCTTGGAAGGTGGCTGGTCCAGGGTTTGCGGGCTAGCGTAAGTTTTATTGTATAAAGTTGTTTATATTATATTATAGTTGTGTTATTTTTGGGCCTAGTATACTTCTTTTCGAAGTTATACTAGGGGGTTTAGCTTTGAGTTTGGAATTTGTTGAAAAGAGTTTTAAAAGAAAGTGAAAAAATTATTTGTGGAATTTGGATATCTTGTTTCTAGAACTGTAACCTTAAAAGATCTTGGAGTAGTTTGGGGTCATTTATGATAAATATCTTCCGCTGGCATTTAATTATTGATTAAACAGGTTGATTTGGATTGAGGTTTCATAGTGACGACCAAATCCTCTGACCCCGGATTTGGGGGCGTTACAGGTTGGTATCAAAGCTAAGGTTATAGTAAACTAGAAACGAGAGTGTATAGGAGTGTGTATACCTATGTGAGGACATTTGAGCTCATATCGAGTTCCTGTTGGACTATCGAATATAGTAACAATGATTAAGTTAAGATAAGGCGTATTCGTTTGAGATGATTGTGCTGAGCTGGACAAAACTCCTGGCAGCTGCAAACACCTAGTGTGGAATCTTCCGAGGCTACTACGATTCGATGATGATGAAGATTATCGACATCATTAGAATATGAAGGAGTGTTGAGAATCGGATGACGAGTCAACATAAGAGTTCATCTAGAAGATAAATATTAAGACCTTGGCAATACCTTCTCTTTCTATACCTTCTTTTGACCTCTCTCAAAAAAGAGGTATCTGTTAGATGATATATTCCCTAATACCAGTTTGTTCATTTTGTGCCAGAATTTTGTTCTCTGGATTTCATTTCCTTCAGAAATACCAGCTTTGAAATATTTTCAGTTTTATTCATTTGATTTTGAATTCCTTTTATATTCTTTTATTCTGGCTGAGATGAACAACCCTAACTATAGGGGACACAAGGTATACCTGTCTGTGTGATAGGAGTTTGATGGGACGCCATCACTTGTGTGTGTTGTGAATACATGAAGGTTAACAACCTTTAGTAGTGTCTTAAATTGGGCACACAACACCAAGTTCGTTTGATCATATTGATCTCTCAGTTATTCTTTTATTTCAACAATACTTTTTCTCAAATTCAGATTTTGGTCCCGTTATGGTATCAAATTCTTTTCTTTTTGAAATTCCATGATTCTATCATTCCAAATATTCGAAGGTATGCCAATGAAGTTAAGCTGAGTATCCTGGTCAAGTCAAAGTAAGGTAATGTGATGGAATTACGAAAGACGACAGTGGAATGCAATGCGATTAAAATATCAGGGGCGTATAGAGAAGTCAATCTATTTCTTTATTTATCTCTTTATTTCTCTCTCTTTCTTTTTCTTTCTCTCCATCTTTCTCTCTATTCTTTTCTAGCAAGTAGTAAAAAGTAATTCTATTGAAGAATTGGTCAAAAGATGTGAATGGAATAGTGGTGCACAGTGAAGCTCCTGTAAAAGTTTTATTATACAAGGAATACAAGATTCATTTGAGATTATGGAAAATTGAGGTTATTTGGAAATGGAAAGTTGATTAGAAAACCCTTAGAGCTTTCTTCTGCTGATTCCGATGACGGAATCCTTATAAGGGGGTAGATTGTAATATCCCATATTTTCAGATATTATTATTTGAAATTGTTTATGTGAATTTTAGTGAATTACATGATAAGTGGAATTGATTTTTGGGTGTTTATATGTGATATTATTTGAGTATTTGAATTTTTATGTATCCAGAATAAAATATAGATAATTGTGATATTTTTCTGGTAATTTTTGGACTGTTATATGAATTTATAATGATTTATGAATTTATTATTATTTTTTGAGTATTTATAAACCTATTTTATAAAGCCGGGAATCGTCTAACTTCAACAGTTTTTACGTTTTTACGACCCAAAACTCTTTCGAAAACTCCTTCCTAACCTAATCTGGTAATTCCGGACATTTTCCGTGTTTTAACTTTTTCAATCCGGGGTACGGTTTGACCCGTACGCGTCCCGACGTAAAATTTTTGATACGATAATTTTTTTTGATAAATCAACAAAACCCGTATTCTCGAGAGATGGGATATTTTTACATTATTTTCTCATAAAGTATTTTATAAGAAGCCTAATTTTGATAATTATCCAAATCTGATATTATATTGTATCGTTTTTGTAGTTATTTAGCGGCTAAGAAATCTATTTTCGGATCCGATATGATCCAATAGGATACTCGTTACGTATTTTAAAATGTATTTATGTGAATCGATCTGTAATTTGGACGTGTGTTTAATTGCTTTATTCGTTTTATCTCGTTGTATGTGTGTTGAATGTATTTTATGTGTTTTCGGGTCTTTCTGTTAATATAAGTATCGTTTTTGTTTTTCGAAAATAAATGGACCGGGACCCCACCGGGACGTCAAACCCCACAAAATTCGTGTTTTTATTTTTATAAAATCAATCGTATTTCAAATACCCAACATTTATGCATTTTTGAATTATTCGCAATTTTTGGGGAATTTTGATACAAATTTTGTATTTTATCATTTTTAGAATTATTTCCTGTAATTATGATTTTGGGGCCTAATTACTTTAATTTCGGGAATAAAAACACCCTTAATTTATTTTGGGGTATTGATTTTACATAAATATAAATAGTAGTTTATATTCTTTTATTTGATCTATTTTCAGAAAAAAAATAGTAAAAATATAATAAAAAAATAAGAAAATAGGATTTGGGGGCTAGGGTTTGCTCATCAAAGAATTGATCGATTCATCTAGTTACAGTGATCCGTTTGCAGCGATTCTGATACAAAATCGAAGAGCATTTCACGGCCGTTCTTTCGGTATAAATATCTTGAATTAAGATTAAGTATTTTGCAAAATCATAATATTAGTTCTTCGTTTTTAATTCCTGAATTTCTGGATTACTGATTGCTTGGTGGTTGTTTTTGATTAAGTAGTTACATTCCTCTGATCCCTACCTTCATTTTGCCATATGTATCGATGATTTTGGTTTTAGATTCAGGATTACCGGATTTTCGCCAGTTTGGTTCGGACTTTGATCGAAAATGGTGCTGGAGGAATGAACTGTGATGGTTGCTTTGTGATTAGTAGATATGTTAGGATATAGGACGTTTTTGGACTGAGAATCGAAGGAAAGGGAACCGTTTTGATGGTTGTTTGGACTCGCCGAAGTCCGGCGAAGACCCGCCGGAATCTGGAGATTACCTAGAAACTGGTCCGAGTTCTTCTTGACCCGGTTTGTCCCTCTAACCCGATTCCAACCCGCCCAACTGACCCGCTTTTGATCTTTTTCCCCCAAATACTAAAACCTGAAAACTGTTCGTGGAATTTTCTTTTATTAATAATTCAAAATTCATTTTGTTTTTCTAAAAATTATTTATTTTATTTCCAAAAATCATTTACTTATTATTTTAAATTCTAAAAATTATTTTCTTTTATTATTTTCGAAAATCCGAAAATTTTATTCATTTAAATTGATTAAGTATTTTGATAATTAATCAGTTTATTTGGATAATTTGTATTAATTTTATTTTAATTCCAAAAATTATGAAAAAATCATTTTTAATCCTGATTTTTCCTATATATTAATTTAAAAATTGTTTTGAGCTTTTAAAAATATATTTAGGTATTTAAAAATCATTTAATATTATTATTAATTGATTTATTCTTCTTTTATTAGTAATAAATAGACCGTTTGTCCATTTAATACGAAACGGACGCCTCTAGACTCAGAAAAATATTCCGCTTTCAATAAAAATACTTTCAAGACCTAAATCCTTTTGTTTCGAAAGGTTGGTTGTTTTACAAGTCATTGTGAGTCAATTTTTGATCGATAAATCATATTTTTGACCCGATTTCAATTTTAAACGTAATGAGTCGAACCTTTTGATGAACCAAGTCGTATGTGATATGAATTATGTGATACATGAGTTATGTACTTATATGCTATGTGAATTATGTGTATGTGGATCAAGAGTCCTGTGTTTGTCTGTTTCCTTTATATGTGGGCTATCGTATGGGTAGACGATAGGGTTTTTAACGCGCAGTTCGTCGAGTAATTATCGTTTAGTCGATTAAAGTTGTATCTTTTAATTATAGATGCGGATCATTCGAGTTGATCAGGATAAGATGTTGGATAATGAGTAATATGGAATTGTATTGGGTATCTGGCTTCTAGCAGTCGCAGGAGCAACATATCAGTAAAGTATTGAAAAGAAGGACGATGATATTTTGAGACAGAATGTCAGAATAGATGCATCTTTGTGAGTGTGACTAACTACTAAAACCCAAAGGCAAGTATCCCAATCATCACTTATTGTTCAAGTGATATTTATTTTGAATCTTATCTTGCAAGTATTGTTTTCCCTATTCAGTTCGTAGTAGATAATTGTTTTACATATCGCTGAATTAAATGATTCTGTTTATGCAAGTATTCTTCTGCTATTCTATGATCAGAATAGCTAAGTGATTATACTTATCAAATTATTGGATTTATAAATATTTTGGATTTTGAGAAAGATGATTTTGTTGCGAGTATTCCTGCCCAAGTGAATGGGGGAATAAAAATTATTTAGTATGTCGAAGGATTCAGCTCCTTTTTCAATAAAAAGGTTTTTAAGATTGGAATGGTTACTGGTTATTGGTTACAGCGTAGGTGATCGATATATCGGTCCAGCTGTAATATCTTTTAAGGCTAGTTATGCCTTTTCTGGCACCCTATAGGTACCATATGGCTTCGGGATACGGGTAGTACCTATATTTACGGTATGGCTGCGGGATACCGGTGTTGTTTCACGACTGATCATCGGGAACAACATGAAATGTTATTGGTTCCAATCTAAATTGATATCTAAATTTCTTTATTGTTTTGAAAATCATAGTATAAATGATTTATCAACTGATTCTGTTTTGTATTAAAAGTAAATTGCAGTTTTGATTCAGATTCTGATTTGTGCTGATACTTACGTTGTTGTTAAATATCAAAGGTGGTATTAGTATAGACGATTGATGTTGACTTCAGTATGGAATGTTGTGAGCATCAAAGTTCGTATGGATATCTAATTTGATATGACAGCAAAATAAGTATTAAATTCAAGAGTTCGGTTTTGAGTAAAGTTTATGATTCAATCCATAATCATTGTTTCATGTTATTGTGGTTTACGATATTTCCGTAAACACTGTTTTACGAGTTTTATTCTCGTCAATATTCCAAGTATTGCTGAAGCATTTCGCTCAAAAATATCAAAATGGTTTTGAATACAATTAAGGAATCAATTATGGGATTCCTCAACTAAAATTTTATGATTCAGCAATTATGATTTTAAATGTTTTGCTCTAATGCAGATGTCGGTTTTATATCAAAATGACCCTATATATGTCATAATGATCTTGCTGAGCATTTCTTCCGCTCATACTTGCCTGTTTTTAAATTTAACCTCCAGTGAGGATTAGCTTGCGCTGTTTAGCTGTGTAATTCGAGGAAGCAAAGAAGAAGCTCTTGGAAGGTGGCTCGTCCAGGGTTTACGGGCTAGCGTAAGTTTTATTGTATAAAGTTGTTTATATTATATTATAGTTGTGTTAGTTTTGGGCCTAGTATACTTCTTTTCGAAGTTATACTAGGGGGTTTAGCTTTGAGTTTAGAATTTGTTGAAAAGAGTTTTAAAAGAAAGTGAAAAATTTATTTGTGGAATTTGGATATCTTATTTCTAGAACTGTAACCTTAAAAGATCTTGGAGTAGTTTGGGGTCATTTATGATAAATATCTTCCGCTGGTATTTAATTATCGATTAAACAGGTTGATTTGGATTGAGGTTTCATAGTGACGACCAAATCCTCTGACCCCGGATTTGGGGGCGTTACAATTATCAAATATTAACAGAAAATGATACATATCTCTAACTGAATATACAAAATCCTATCAATTAGAATGACAGATATCCATCCCTCAAAATAGGGAACAGACTCAATCTTCATAACAGACTGCTCTTCAAATACTGATACTTCTGCAGATACTGATAGGCATCAAATCCTGATGGCACATCAAATCCTGATGACATCCAGAACAACCAGATCGTGAGCTTCTTGTGATCATTGAGAATCAACACGTAATACGAATGGCTCTGTTTTTTGCAGCACAACTTTCATTTCTACTAAGCACATGCCAGCTCTCAAAACTACCAGAGTGGAACATGGAATGCTTTACTAACTGAAGATTCTAAGGAAAACGCTTATGTACCTCAGTCTTAGGATCTGGATGATTCAAAGAAGATGAAGCATGAGGACTAGCTTCTGAAAGCACTGTCTGAACAAACACAATTATCTAGAGCCTGGTATGATTGCTATTGTCAACATTTATCCAGGAGCCATTTTTTCAGAGGTACAAATGCCTAAACTTCTCTGTAATAGAAATACATATTATCTAGAATAATTGTATATTAGTGTGAATAATACAATCCTTGAATCTACTTTTGATAACTCTTAAAAAGGGTGTATCATAATCTTGTTAAATTTAAATATAAAATGAGCATGATAAGTGAGCTCACTTATTTTTTTTGATTTTCAAGAAAATAAAGTGAGTGATGAAATCTGTTTAAGTCAAACATTGTGTATGCTAGTCTCTCTTTAGATGTTTGACCTAAATGATTATACATCTACAAAATCACTTATGCTAAATCTTATATGTCTGAAATGTGTGCTTTTGTTAATATTTTAAGATGTAAGACCTGAGTTCTTTTTATAATAAACTCACAGTAGATCAAAGATTATATGTATCACATATTTATGTGCTTGTTTCTTAGTTTTTTTCCAGTATTTTCTTACTCAGAAGTTTTTTTTTGAGTTGGGATTTTGAGTAAAGTAAAGCAATTCACTATTCTGGATTTAGAATAAGGGAAAAACTTGCCTGTTACGCGATCTACCACAAATATATCACAGTTGTCTAACACTGACTTGATCTACCTTGCTGGCTTCGTATCTATCAAAGAAAGATACTCATTTAGTCGACTAATACCTTAATCATATCTCAATCCAACTTTACGTAGCTCTTATCGTCTACCCGTATGATTATAACTGACTCGTATAATAATTATCTAGTAATTAGGACTCGATTAACCACATATATCACATAACACATAAGTCACATAGTCATTCTAGGCTTGAAAATATTTTTAGAATTGAAACCGGATCAATACCCGCATTATCGAACAATATCTAATTTGTTTCTTAATTTTTTGGAATTTATTAGACTCGAATTTATAATTAATAAGGTCAATAAATAAATAAATATCGAAAGCCGACTCGGTTCCTGAAGAAATTAAGATTTAAAATTATTTTTATTGAAAACAGATCATTTTTCTGAGTCTAAGGGCTTTCGTTTCAAACAAATCAGATAAAAGGTTCAATTAATAATCAATAAATAAAAATAAATCAATTTATTATTTAGAATAATTAATTTTCCAAATTATTTAAACCTTAAATATATTTTTAAATAATTATTAAGGAAAAATCAGAATTAAAAATGATTTTTCCATAATTTTTGGAATTAAAATGAATTTAAAATGAATTATTTAAAATAAACTCATTAATTATCAAAATAATTAATCAATTTAAATAAATAATAAATAAATAATTTCGAATTTTAGAAAATATTTCAGATTTATTTATAAAATAAATCAATCAATTAATTAAATTAATTAATCAATTTATTTATTTAAATAAATAAAACTGATTTTTTTTAGAATTTATAAAAATAAAATTTAAAATATAATCCAGAAACAGTTTTCTGAAAATGGAATAGGTTATGAATGGATCAAAACCGTCAATAAATGGGTCAAACGGGTCAAAATCCGGGTCATGAAGAACATGGCCGGAAATTGCCCAGAATCCGGCAACGGCTAGGATTTCGGCCACCCGTTTTCAGGCCAAAAACACAACGGTTTGGTGTGTTTTTCACAGGGTTTCAATTCTAAACAACTGTGGCAATCTAACTCCGGCTAAAACTAACAAAAAACATCCCGTAATCAGCAACTCCTGTGAAATCGATTAAAACTCCGGCCAACTATTGATTTCACATATTTGTACATGAAACTTCGATTTTAATAGCTAAAATCAAAGTTTATTCATTTTATAATCAAAGCTCTATCATCAAACTAACCTCAGCTTCTTCAAAATCAAAAACATATAAATCAAAATTAGAACATAAACCCTAATAATCGAATCATACTTTCCAGGAATCGTTTGATGAAATTGATAGTATAAATCTACTGTACACACTCATATGAAGCTATGTCAATCATCAAATCAATTAAATAACCCTAGAATCAAAAAGCCGTAATTCGAACATAAACTGTAGAAATCAAAATTGAAATTTTTTGAATTAAAATATGAAATTGATGCGAGAAACTGAAAGAACAGATCAAGAGCATCAATTTGAGTACTTACATGATAGAAATAGAAGCTTAGAATCGATCAAAATCAAGGGTTGATTACACGACCCAAATCTGGAAAATCCGACCCGAAAAACTGAGAATTTGCAGATTTTCTGATTTTTTTAATAATTTAATTATGCATAATTAATAATATTTAGGCTATTTATACTAGTAAGAATAATACTCATAATTAAAATTAAGGCCCTAATTATGCTCCTAATAAAATTAATTGGACCTTAATTAATAATTTTTGAGTAATAATTTTTAAAATTTTAATATTAAGTATATACAATATATATGCCAAAATTTCCCAAAAATTGTGAATAATTCAAATATGAAAATAAATAGAATATTTGAAAGTCCTATGATTTTATAAAAATAAAAACATGATTTTTGTGGGGTTTTTAACACCCGAAGGAGCCCGGAAAAGTCATTTTTCGCGAAACGAGAAAATTTCTAAATTAACTGGATGTTTAGAATAGCGATATGGTAAAAGCCATACTAGGAAAAATAAGACCAATTATTTCATATGAAATATCAGCTATTAAAACAAGGTTTGGGCCGTATAACTTTTGATATGAAAGCATTTAACACAAAATAAGATATCCGATAAATACCCGAAAAATACCCTGACTACACGGAACACATATAGCACATAACAGCTAAGGTTTTATGACTAAACACATTTAATGACATAATAAAACACACAATTCACCTTTACTATGATATAATACAATCGTAATTTCCCAGTCGTTACACTAGGTTTGATCTAACTAGATGTCTAGATGTAGTTTTGCATAGTACAAATTGACAAGAATGAATCTGCAAGCAACTGTAACCATCTAGTAGACAAACTAAACTTTTGAACTTGCAATAAATAAATTATTTTTCCGAGTAATTATAAACTATTTTGTATAATCGGGAACCAACCGACTTCAACCGTTTTTACGTTTTTACCACCCGAAACGCTTCCGAAAACTCCTTCCTAACCTAATTGCAATATTCTGAGCATTTTCCATATTTTGACTTTTTGATCCGGCGTACGGCTTTCCCCGTGCGGGTCCCGGCGCAATATTTTTGATACAAAATTTGTTTCGGTAAATCGATAAAACTCGTATTTTCGATAAACGAGATCTTTTTGTTAAACTATTATAATTATCATCTCGTAGTACGTGTAACCAAAGCGCTGAGACCAAGACCGCAGTACAAAATGTACAGATTTGGATAATTATCCCGAAACCAATAATGTTTTGGATCTGTTTTCTCAAATAAACGTAATATTTTATATCCGATATGATCCAACGGGGTACTAATATTCCGTAATTATAAATAGCCCTTACCGTATTTTTATTTCGCACAGAAAATCATTTGCAGACAGTAATTATATAATTTTACAGAGAAAATCTATATATTCACATAAACTTTCAAGAATCAAACAAGCTTTTGGAGGTGTTATCGGAATCCGTTTGGGAAACTCGAGTACTCAAAACGAAGCTCTTGAATCATACTATCGGATTCAAGAACTGGTTTTTGTGCAGAATCAAAGGGTAGTTTCCTATATTTTTATTTATTTTTGAATTAATTTGATTTAAAATATGAATTTTTGTTCGAGAGATTGTTTGTACGATTTGATGATTGCATGTTGTAGAGCTTTTCTTCCTGATAATTTTGATATATTATATGACTGATTTGGATATCAATAACATGCTCAAAATTGAGTTTAATTCTCGAATTATTAAAATTAGGGTTTGAATGTTCTTGATTATTCTTGAATGAAATTCGGGCATTTTTAACCCAGGGGTTATTAGTCCAATTAGTTGATACCATTAAATAGATCGTTTAACAAGAAATCGATTGAGGTAGGTTTCATGAACAGAGGATTCCGGAAAGGGCCTTGCCGGAGTTTGAAACTGGACGGCGGCGTAAACTTCCGTCGTAATTTTCGGCTGATTCATTGATTCATTGCACAAATTGTTTACATGAATCTGTTTCTGGAGGCCAGTAGATCATTTCCTGTTAGTGTGGTGATGATCTGGGTATGTTGCAGGTTGCCGGAAAGCTCGGCGGTCGCCGTTAATGGCGACCGGTCGTCGAACGGCGACGGAGAAGACGAAGAAGGGGCAAAAGTGCAGTTAAGCTCCTGTACTTTTGCTGACCTTGCAAATCCTGGATTTCTGTTTCGAAAATTTGCAAAAATCGTATTTCAGTTTAATTTATTTTCAGAAAATTATTTTTAATTCTTTAAAAATTTCAAAAATCAATATTTTTAATTCTGAAAATTATTTTTAATTCAAAAATAAATCTATTTAAATTAATTAATTTTAGTTAATAATTAATTATTTAGTTGGTCAAATAATTTAAATATTATTTGATTAATTAATTTAATTAGTTATTAATTATATTTAATTGACTATTTAATTGGATTTAATTATTTCTTTTGATTTAAAAATTGTGAAAAATAGTTTCGAGCTTTAAAATATTATTTTAAATTATTTTCAAGGCTCGATAATTATTATAAAAATATTCTAAAGTCAGATTCGGGTATTCAAGCCCTATTATTTAATTATAAATGATTCGGAGTCCTGTTTTAATTCTGAAAAATGTTTAAAAATTCGTATTAAATACCTGAAAAATCATTTTGACCCCGAATCTTCTTTGAAAAATTATTTAAATTAAATATCTTGCGTGTTATGTGCTACGTGCTATCTGATTGATATGTTATATGCCTATATGTTTATTGTTGGACTGTTTTAGCCATAGCTTTCAATCCGTAAATCGTATTTGGGTGAAATAAAGGGTAGATAAAACCTTATGACGTCTATATGACGATTAGAATAATGTGAGATGAATATTGATAGATACTTATGATACCTAGCAGACTAAGCGAGGCATAGAAAAAGGAAGCAGGTGATCAGAAAATGGAATCGACGCGTAAAAAATAAAGCAAGTGATCAGTGCATAGAAGCGAGGCATAGGTTAAGTAGACAAATGATTGTTGAGTAGAATCATTAGACGAGTACAAGTGAAGTTGGAATCAATTGAGATAAGACAAGTACTTCTAAAAATTTCTCGAGATATATTGCAAATATTTTTAAATTCTCTTGGGACATATTGCCAATATTCAAAATAGCTCTATTTTATATTGTGAATACTTTGAATCATACAGCCTTAAACCCGAATCATATCATTTGATCTTTGGGCTGTAACCCTTATTCTTTGTAAACCATCCCTTATTGATATCCAAATACTAAACCACACAAATATGATATTACTCTCCAAATATATAACCACCAAACACTAAACACCGGAACAGAATTGTTTGAACATACAGAAACTTTTATACCCTAACCATTCTTTGTAACATCAAAGAACTAAACCTTGAAAAATCATTGTTCATCTAATACCTGATTCTCTTACAGGCTGGAGGCCATTTCTTATACATGCCTTGATATACCCTCGTGATACTCATGAATCGCATCATGCTTTTATACAAATGTTTATCGCTGTTGATTATAATATTGTTTTATTAAGTTATATTGTTTATCATACTGAACTGCTTTAGAATTGAATAGTTTTCTTTATGTGGACTAGATTCGTGGTCAGACCAGATTCTTGGTCAAATTAGGCCAGAGTGTTCCTTGGATCCAATTTATAGAGCAGAGCCGTGTGCCTTGCTCGGGGTTTGTGCGTGACTGATCAGCAGCCTAACCTTGGTTTTAAAATTTAAAAATGAATATCCAATTATAATGATTATTTAACAAGAAACTTGATTTCTCTGAATCATCCAATTTGAATATTGTTTAACCTTGATTATTGTTATTGTGACTTGCTGAGCTAGTTAGCTCACTCTTGCGAATCTTTTTATGTATTCTACAGTTAAAAAGGATATGGTTGATAGCGAGGTTTCCTCAGCCCAGTATTCGAGCTAGGATTCCAGATTGAGTTGGATCGAGCTAGCAGGAGCTTTATATGGTCGTGAGATAGCAAGGTTATAAGAATAATTTCATTATCAGTTGTAAGTTAAATTAGTTGGGATTTGGTACGTTATAATAAAATTTAAGGTTGTGACTTATTTCATACTTTAACCTGTTGCGATCCGTGGTTATGTAAAGCAGGGTCATTGCAATTAATATTTCTTATACAGGTTTATATATTGTGTATGTGTTGTCGACCCCAAACTTCTGACCTGGGTTTGGAGGGCGTCACAGCTAAGTTATGATAATAATGATTATTGATATATCAGTAGTTATTCTAGAACCAATAAATACTGATATCGAGTCTTTTGAAGTATGTTTCATGGTGTGACAAATTTTCTAATTATTTGAGTTATAGATGAAGATTAATTTCATGAATATATGCTTATGAGTTGTTACTCGAAATCTTCACACATAACTTAACCTCATTTATCAGAAAAGTTTGTTTGTAGCAGTAATGATCCCACTCATAAATTTGCTCATATTCTAGAAGTGAGAATCTTACTAAACTTGTTTGTGACCGTTTTCTTTTCTAAGAATCGAGATCACATATTTAGAAAAAGTTTTAAGATTTTCTTTGTTTACTCGTCTTACTACTTTGACAATGGTAGAATGAGACTACAACTTAGAAATCATTGCATGAAGGTTTAACTATCACTTGTTAGATAATGAAAGTTCATAATATATTGTATATTATGAAAATTAACAGTGTAAAGCTGTTTGAAACGACTAGTTAAAATTAGTTATTTCTCTTATTGTGTACCTTGATGTCCTTGTTCAGCAATAATTATGTGATAATATAATTTATGTTTGATAATCAAGGAATTGCTAATTGTTGACTTTGACCATCTCAAAGTTAATTTTCGAGTTCATGGTATGGAATATTAAGTCTTTACAATATTATGGAATTTCTCCAAGAGTACTCTATATTAAAAAAGATGAGGATAAACCACTCCAATGAAAAATGATGTTCAAAATTCTCGTTATTCTAAATAAACTAGAATTTCAGTAACTTATTTATGCAAGACAAATACAATAAAAACATCTTTGTTTTAAATAAATAAAAATGAAGTTTTATTGATCAATTTTTCTCCTGTTTATCATGAACTTTTTAGTGTATGTCACTAATAATTGATTAGTAGACTGTTCTAGTTTACACTGCAGGACTGAAAAGAACAATAAACTTAAGAAAAGAAAAGTGGAAAAGTCTTATCAAAAGAAAACTTTTCTTAAGAAAAAGACTAACTGGGGATTTAGACCTGTTAGTCTCTGAGACACATCAGTCTTAGCTATTGTCTTTGATTTTGCAACTGATTCTTTTTTAGAAGAACTAGAGGTGATAGAGTGTTTCGATTTAAGTGAAAAAAATAAACACTGTGATCAGGAATAGGGTTGGATGTGCCCAGTTCCATAGTGTTAGGATTTGAAAAATTGTACTTGTTAGGCATTTTGTTTGACAAAAACACCCACAATTCTCTTGGTAGAACTGTATCTCTCTACGTGAAAAACCATGAGAAAATCAAACATTGTGTAATCATTACCATTTTTCTTATCAGTATACGTTGTGTAAAATTATCTGATTACTGCTCAAAACCTGTGTTCTTCATCTATTCATTAATATGAAAATATCTCGAGAATAATTTGTTATACACATGTAAAATATGGAATATCAAGCATAGAAATATAAAATTACACAGCATTCACACATGCAATCATCAGGGTAATGAACAGTCATATCATTTAATCAGGAGAACAAACGATTTCCAATTATGATAATATTGAAGTTCAATAATGGAAATATAAAAGTTGGTTAACAAAGAAATTGATCCCAACTCCTAAAAGCTAGAACTATTCCTTCTTCATCTTCTTTGCATCCTGCTCTCACTTCATCGCTCGGTGATGGAAGATGCGAGACATAGAGACTACAAGAGAAATAATATTCTCTTGCAACTCTAGAGTTGCCAGGCATTGTTGCTCTACCAACTCAGCTCTCTGTTCTTCTTCAAGAAGAACTTCCATCATGAAGAACTGAAGTTCCATTTGATCATCCCAAGAGAGATGATCAATCACTGACTCGGGAATGTCAGTGGGATGGTAAACCTGATGGTTTACTTGAACCCGAAGTCCAAGAGGGCTGAAGTATAAGTGTCCCTCAACCAAGTTGTGGACAGGCCAGAAAGCTCCATTGTTGCGAGTGTAAAATTGATTTTGAGCCATGAATGTGATGAGAGAAGACATAGAATATTTAGTTTAGAGAGAGTGAAAAGTTTGAGTAATCTCTTAGATTTCTAAGAGATAGGAAGAGTGATTTTATAGTTAAACACTACTGGGAATCTAAAGAGACACCTTTGATTAATAAGTAATGATGAAGATAGCATGCATGATCTTACACATATCTAGGAAAATAAAGCAAAGTCTCTTTACACAAAACTATTCCCAATACAAAACAAAATCTGATGACAAGATTATCATGATTACTTTAAAGTGAATAAAACAAACTTGTAACAATTAAAATCACAAAAGAAATAATGTTATCGTCCTTTGTAAGAAAAATTATGTCTTTTCCATCACTTGGTGAGATCAAATTTGCAATCCAAATCAAGAATTTAATCATGATTCTCCCCCTCAGCATTTTCATTAATGAATTTAATAGCAAAATCAAGAATCTCTTCTCCACTGATCAATCTGTCAGAAATTGACAAATCATTAGTAATGTAAAAGACATGATTAGTTCCATGCGAAGGTCCCCCTATAACTGTGTTGTCAATTCCTGATAGATTTATGTTGCTCCCCCTCAACTCGTGCATTATCACAATCTTGACTTAATATCGTCAGGATTCGCCTTCTTTTTTTATTAATTTTTTTTAACAAGTACAACCTTTTCACGAGTGCATGCTTTTCCAACTTTCATTTACTGATGCTTTGATTACCAAGCAAGTTTCATGACCACCAATATTTGCACAAAGTTTGGATTCATAGATGTTTCCATGTCTGTAGGCTTTAAAAATAATCTTCTTTGTGATCTTATGAACTACTTCACAGTGAGTATCATAAAAAACAACATAGAAACCTCTGTCAGTAATTTGACTGATGCTCAACAGATTGTGCTTCAGTCTATCTGCCAGAGCTACGTTCAAGATGATGACATTTTCAATGATTATATTGCCATATCCCAGTGTTTTTCCTAAATTTCCATCACCATAAGAAACCATTGGGCCATCCTTCTCCTTATTTTCTGATAACAAGGATTTAGTTACAGTCATATGTGTTGAACAACCACTGTCCAAGACAAATACATTCTTCTTGTTACCCTATAATTAGAAATATGGAAATCATTTAGAATTTTTAAGAACCCGCACTTGTTGGTTCCTTTTTGACATCTTATGTATTTTTGTATTAGAAGACTTCTTGTCATGATTTAATCCATCAGGAATTACTCCATCAGGATTTGACTTGACAGATTTAACTCTATAAGATGTATGCACATTCAGTTTAGCAGTTCTATTTAAAACAACAATTTTATTAAATTTAGGCAAAGGATCATAATTGTTATGATACAAACTATAATAATCTTTACAAGTGTAAATAGAATGCCAAATGCTACCACAATGAGAAAAAGGGTTCTGGGGTTTGTAATGTACTGATCTACCACTAATATCAGACTCAGGTTTCTTAGAAATTTTCTTTTTAGGCTTCCTAAAATCAATAGCAATATGATTGGAATTCCCACAGTTAACACAAGCTTTCCTAAGAGTACCAAGAATGAACTTATAGTTGCTTGTCTTATTTATCCCTTGTTTTCCATTTCTACCTCTCTTAGTCCTAGGTTTGGGAGTCCTAGAAGTTAACTCACAATTTTTTTTGTCTAACTGACTTTTAAAAAGAAGACCTATATTTTTGCTTGTCTTTTATTTTATTTTAGGCTCTTCTTTTTTTTAATCAGAGAATCTAGGTTTGGCTTTCTTCTCATCAAAATTCTTAAAGGTAGAACCAACTTCATAGACAGACTTTACTCCATTTTCATCAGTTCTCATAAACTTAACAAGAGTAGTGTAATTAATAGCCTTATTGATATTCTTATCAGTAAATTTATTATAATCCAAACATTCTTTCTAATTTTTATCACTGATGAAACTATGAACTTTCTTTACTGAAGTCATCCATGTTTTAAACACCTCTATATATTTCTCAAGAACTTTCTCTAGTCTGGCATACTTGATATTTATCTGAGTTTTATTATGTTGGGCCTTCTTACATGCTTTTCCATTCTCATGCATGCATACTAACTCAGCTTCTAAAAAATCATTTATTTCTCTAAGCTTCTTATTATCAGCAATTAAATTGTCACATTCAAGAGTCTTATTTTTAAAAGTGACATGCAAAGAGTATAAGAAGGTTTTCAGTTCAAACATGTTATCAATATTGATAGGGAATATAACAGAAGGTACCTTATTAGTTCCTGAAGCATCCTCTCCATGAGTTTCCATGAGTGCATAGCATTCATCATCATTGTCAGTTCTTGATGAGTCCATCCAGTCTTTATTGGAGTTTGTTATGACCAAAGCCTTTCCAGTTGACTTGGGGCACTCAGAAGCCAGATGTCCCCATTCATTGCAGTTGTAAAAAGTCACGTTGGTCTTGTCAAAATTCCTTTCCTTGATGTACAGTCCATCACTCTTTCTGAACTTGCCTTTTCCATCACCAGAGAAATTCCTTTTAAAACCACCTCTTATTTGTGGTTTTACAAACCTCATCCTTCTAAAACCTCTCACCAGCATTGCTGCCATTTCGATAACTTGAGGATCATCCAGATCAATCTCAAAATCCTCATCAGTATCTGTGTCAGGATCTGATGAATCATCAGTATCTGACTCTTTCACCATGTTCCTTCTTCATGACCTCTCACACATCTTTTCTTTGCCTTTACGAGTCTCAGCATTGAGATCCACAGCCTTCATCCTCAGACCCTTTCTATTCTTCCTTTTCTAGATCTCCAAGTCATGAGTCTTCAACATTCCGTACACTTCATCCAGAGTCAGAGAATCAAGATCATATTGATGCCTGATTATTGAGGCATGTATATCCCA
Organism: Apium graveolens; assembly: GCF_009905375.1. Lineage (NCBI taxonomy): Eukaryota > Viridiplantae > Streptophyta > Magnoliopsida > Apiales > Apiaceae > Apium > Apium graveolens. The sequence goes on along the minus strand of NC_133650.1, from coordinate 76,895,478 downwards.
ATCTTCTGGAAGGGATCTCAAAAACTTGGTGTTTGAGTCTTCCCTTTCATATTTTTTTCCAACCAATGATAGATCATTCAGCGGTGTCATAAATCTACCATATTTGTCAGTAATTGACTCACCAGCCTTGGCATCAAATTACTTATATTCTTGCACAAAAACAGCTCTTATATTCTTCTTGATTGCCATTGTGCCTTAACACTGTGTCTCTAAGGCATCTCATATCTCCTTTACAGTCTTGCAAGCAATCACTCTGTTTGACATTATATTGTCCAAACTATTGTGTATAATATTCCTGACTTTTGCATCCTTCAGCATTGAAGCCTTTTCCAGATCTGACCATTTTGATCTTTCTTTCCTGACATAGTGTTCAGGAGCATCTGGTGTCATAGCCACAGTTTTCATAGGGTATGAGGGTCCTGTTTTGATGATATCAACATATGTATCATCAATAACTTCTAGAAACATCAACATCTTTAATCTCCATGTAGAATAATCAGCTTTTTTCATGATTTGGATATAGGCTACATGCTGCGGTAGACCTTTATGATGCCACATCAAAACCAAGGGTTTCATCACTCTTTAGTGAAGACCTTGGATTATCTAGCACATTTTAGGTGCAAGTAGACTTGTAATGGCTACATGGTTTGAGAATGTTTTTGAGGGGAAATCATTCAAATCCACTCTTATTCAAATGGAGGTTCAGTTTACCTAAACAACCCTCATAACTACCATTTATGATATACTTCACTGAAGTATTGAGACAATAAGTTCAACTAACTAGATTTATCAGGTTGGGATGTAATATCTGGGAAAATTATATGAATATTATATGTTAAATAAATAAATATTATGTGTTTTATAAAGTTAGAGTAATTATTGCCATGATATTAGATGTTATAGCTGTTATGTGTGTTTTCGTGCGGGCCAGAAAATTTTTCGATTGAGTAATATACATTTAAACTGCAATTATACGACTTTATCCGTAATCAGGACGTGTATTTATTAGCGTCTTTATTAAGGCACTAGTTTTATTTCATTTTACGCGTGTTTCAATGCATTTTATGTGTTATCGAGTTTTTCTGGTAATTTAGGGATCGTTCCTGTTGTTCAAAAATCATGGGACCGGGAACCCACCGGGACGACAAACCCCACAAAATCCGTATTTTTATTTTTATAAAATTATTCATATTTCAATTTACCCTTTATTTTTGTATTTTCGAATTATTCGCAATTTTTGGGAAATTTTGACATTAATTTTGTATTTTATTGTTTTTAAAATTATTCCCCGTAATTATTATTTTGGGGCCCTAATTATTATAATTAGGGGATAAAACACCCTTAATTTATTTTGGGATATATTTTTTGTATAAATATAAATAGCTGAACTGGTTTTATTTATTTATTATTATTCTATTAAAAATCAAAAAATTCAGAAAAATCAAGAATAGTTTGTGGGGGTGGTATTCTAGGCAGCAACTTCAATCGTGATTTTTGATCGATTTAGGGAACCAAATTAGACGTTCTAGTAATCAAAATCTTCCTCTCGACGAGAGCTTTCTATTGATACCAACATCTTGAACTGAGGTATAATATTTATAAAAATCGAATTTTGGGTATTCTTATTCTTAAGAATTCGTTTTTGATTATTAATGGATTATTTGATGTTTTGGTTGCTTGATTGATGTTCCTGGGATCCTAAGGATCGATTTGGTATATCAATTCCTTAATTTTGATTAGGATTTCACTGAAACCGAGTTTTTGGTTTTTCCAGTTTTTTTTTATTTTGATTTTGTGGGTTATTTGTGAATCGTTGGTATGTTTGGATCATGGTAATAGATTACTGGGTTTGCTAGCTTTGATTTAAGCTACATTTCGTAAAGTTTGGTTTAGAATCGTTGGAAATCAAGTTGTCGCCGGAAAACTCGAAGAAAACAACCAGCTTTAATGGCTTTTGGCCGGAGTTTAGTATCGTAGCGGCATGTGTGGTCGTTGTGGTGCTTTCTGGGTTGCTGGATGAGTAGTGTATCGATTCGAGGGGAAAACGAAGGCAAGTAGTTGTTTTGGGGGGGGGGAGTTAGACATCACCGGAAAATTCCCCGGTGACCGGAATCTGGGAATTCCCAGAAATCGGCGGGGATTTCCGGCGGTGTTCATATGAACCCGTCTGGATTCTTGCCCGACCCGTTGGGTTGTAGTTCAGACCCGGTTTTGATCTTGTATTTTCCAAAACAAAATACTAAAACCTGTTTCTGCACTTTCTTTTTATAAATTATTTTTAAAATCATTTATTTATATTTGAAAATCATTTAGGTATTATTTTAAATTCTAAAAATTATTTACTTAATTAGTTTAAATTCCTAAAATTATTTTCTTTTATTATTTTCAAAAAAAAATAATCCAATTTGATTTAATTATTTATAATTCATTTTAGTTAATTATTTATGAATTTAATTAATTGATTAAAATCAATTAATCAATTAATTTTATTTATAAATAGTTAAATAAATGTAAATTATTTATAATTAATTCAAATAATTTCTAAAAAATATTTTAAGTTTTAAAAATTATATTTTGGTATTTAAAAATCAATTAATATTATTATTAATTGATTTATTTCCATTTATTTCTTATTTTATTCATTGTAAATAAACCGTTCGTCCGTTTAATACGAAACGAACGCGTACAGACTCAGAAAAATATTGTGCTTCCAATAAAAATACTTTTGAGACCTAATTTTTTTTGTATTGCAATGTAAATTGATTTGTGTATCAGTTTGAGTTGGTATTTGATCCGTAAATGCTAGTATTGACCTGATTTTAATTCTGAACGCCCTAGGACATATCTTTTAATGATCTGACTTATGTATTACATGAATTATGTGATTATGTGTTATACGAATGCCATGATTATGTGTTACGTGATATGCATGCTATCTGTTTACAGTTTTAAAATGCCATGCTAGTTATAAACGATCGGGTAGATGTCAAGACGTATAGTTACGTCGATTAAGTTTGGTTCTGTCAGTTAAGATAGTTCTTTTTTTATAGAATCGGGTAGCAAGGAGTGTGGTCAAGTGCTAGACAGAGTTGATAGCCAGCAGTTGTAAGCCAGGGTTTTAGTGAGAAGTTATCGAGCATACCAGGCAAGTACCCTAACTTCATTTATCATTCAAGTGACGTTTATTTCGAATCTTATTATGCAAGTATTTATATCTTCACTTATCAATCAATCGATATTGACTCTGAATTTATTCTTTCAATTTTTCTACTATTCTAGGTTCAGAATAATTAAATGTTTTTACATTTCGCTATAAATTATTCTATACAGTGAAGCTTTGAATTGAGATTACCGAATAACTAATTGTTCTGGTTATTTCGCCATTGGTTGTTGAGATAACTCCGGACCATGAGAAATGGGGAGTTATGTAATTAAGGATGTCATTTGATTCAACTCCTTTGACGAAAAATTGTTTTTATGGGTTGGATGGTTGCGTAAGAGGTCGTGGCGACGGTCCAGTGTGAGCTATGTGTTATACAGGATATAACACCTTGCTAGGCCGATATGTGCCTTGGGTACCTTTTTGTTTAGTTGGATATACTTCGGCATACCAGTGTTGCTCCGTGGCTGATCACCAGCGGCAACACACCGTCGTTAGAGGATTCCAATCCCAAAACAAAATATATTACAAATGTTATTTATTATCAAATGCATATCAGTTTTGATACCGTTCAGGTATTGTGGTTTGGTTTTGTTCATCAGATATATTGTTGTTGTTGTTCAAAATCATAAGCTATTTACTGCTTGCTGAGCCTTTCTTTTGCTCATACTTGTTTCATATCCTGATTCTTTCAGCTAGGCCAGGGCAAGCTTGAGTTCCAGGTCTGACTAGAAGTTGTGTGCTTGTAGATAGTTTGGTGTGTTTCCAGGTAGACAGTTTGGGACGCTTATCTAGTCTAGAGGTTTGTAATAAAATTTGAATAAGTTGTAAAACTAATTAGACTTATGGTTTGTAATAATATTTGGTTTGTATTAGCGCCTGCTCCATACTATAACCTGTGATCGATCCAGTGCAGGTAAAGGGGTCATATTTATTATATTATTCCGCTGTGATTATTTTATTATAGTTTATTGGCTAGTGACCCCCAAATCTAGACCCCGGGTTTGGAGGGCATCACAGGTTGGTATCAGAGCTACAGGTTATGGTCACTGAAACAGGCTTAGGATTGTCATAGGTGAGTCGTAGGAAGATCACATAAGATAGGCGCGTGTAGTTTAGCTCTTATAGGATTAAATTTAGGTTATTGGGCTGGGTTATAGATAAGTTGTTCAGGTTCCCTATTTTGTGTTTAGCTCTTGGCTTTTGTGCCATTGCTTTGCTATTGTGTTGGTTTTGAGAATGGTAAGAAGTGTTGGAAAAGAGTTTGGTAGGTTGTGTTGCAACCCTATCCATTGTTTGTGGGTTTATTTGAGATTTCGAGCAAGGATTTAAAAGGTTTGGATAACTCTGAGTAAATTTTCTTTGTGTTCTTATTCTCAAGATAATAAGCAGTATTATGTGATAATCATGTCGCTTGTGTTAATATGGTATCAAGTTTATGATATTTTGAGAAGAGATAATGTTTGAGAATTTTGATATGCTAAGAATTGCTACATATTTGACACAATTCTTGACAGATTATTATATAAGTTGCTTGTTTTCTTACCAGAATAATGGCACCAAAGAGAAGGAATAATTCATGAGAGGATCGTACTGAGGGTCGGACATATCCAGCGATTGTCCAGATGTTGGGACTGATGCAGCAGTAAATGTTACATCTTACGCAGCAGCAACAACAATAACAGCAGCAAGCAGCAGCACCATCTGCAGTGACTTTTAAGCAGTTTCAAGCTATAAAGCCACCTGAGTTCAAGGAAAGTGCTGATCCCGTGGAAGCCAATGCATGGCTCAAGGAAATGGAAAAGGCTTTTAAATTAGTTGGAGCAGGGACTGAACAGGAAAGTAAGTTTGCAAGCTACTTTCTGAAGGGCGAGGCGAACTATTGGTGGGAATCTACGCGAGTATTGGAAGGAGGTGAGTTTATAACTCGGGAAAGGTTTACCGAGCTGTTTCTGGAGAAGTATTTCCCAAGGTATATGAAGAACCAAATGGAGATCAAATTCTTGAACCTGACCCAGGGTGATCTTACTGTGGCTGAGCGAGGCTAAGTATACTGAGTTAGCAAGGTTTGTGCCAAATCAGGTTGACACAGATGAAAAGAAAGCAAGAAGGTTTGAACAGGGATTGAGATTTTGGATTCAGAATAGGGTGGCCATGTTTGAATTAACTTCATATGTGGCGGTGGTGCAGAAAGCAATGGTGATTGAAAGTAAGAGTGATATGTATCAGAAAGGAAAGGATGGGAAGAAAAGGAAAATAGAAACCTCAGGAGGAGGCCAGCAACAAGGTAACTTCCAGGGCCGTTTCAATAAAAGGCCAGAGTTTCAGGATAACAAGAGTGTGGGACTCAAGAAACCACAGCTAGGAAATGGGAATCATTTTCAAAATTCAAATCAGCAGAGGCCCAATCGTCCACCAGTGTCAGACTGCAAGTTTTGTGGTAGAAGGCACTTTGGGATTTGTAAGGCTAATGTGTTGTGTTACAAGTGCAATCAGAAGGGACACTATGCTAATGAGTGTCGAAGTCAGACTACAGCTCAGAAATCAGGGATAGTGTGTTTCAAATATGGAAAAATGGGGCATATTACCAGGGACTGTCAGATAACTGAACCAGCAGCTAATGTAGCAAGGATTGAAGGACCACCAGGAAAGGACCAGCCAAAGGCCAGGACATTCAACATGACTATGAAGGATGTTGTTCAGTGTTCAGACGTGGTTGCAGGTACGCTTCCAGTCAACTCCATATATGCTAAAGTTTTATTTGATTCTAGAGCTACAAGGTCATTTATTTCTCAAAGTTTTGTCAATAAGCTGCACTGCGAAGTTAAATTGTTAGAACAAGCATTAATGATAGAGTTAGCTAATAAGAATCAAGTTTCCGTCGACCGAGTATGCCCGAGGTGTGATATTGAGATACGAGGACATCATTTCTATGCCAACTTGATACCTTTTAAGTTGGGAGAATTTGATGTTATTTTAGGAATGGATCGGTTGTCAGAAAATAACGCTCAGATTGATTGTAAGAATAGGAAAGTAAGACTTCAGACATTAAGTAGTAAGAAGAAGGTGGTATTTCGAGGAAATAACCAAGATAAAAAGTTCTTAACGATAGCTCAAGTGAAGAAGTTATTGCGTCATAATTGTGAAGCATATTTGGCCCATGTTATAGACACCAGCAAGGAAGTTCCAGCACTAGAAGTGATTCCAGTTGTCAACAAATTTCCAAATGTCTTTCCAGACGATCTACCAGGTGTACCTCCTGACAGAGAAATTGAGTTTGTAATTGACTTAGCACCCGGAACAAAACCAGTTTCTAAAGCTCCGTACCGGATGGCACCATTGGAGATGAAAGAATTGGCAACTCAACTGCAAGATCTTTTGGAGAAAGGAGTTATAAGACCTAGTGTATCCCCATGGGGCACACCAGTACTGTTTGTCAAGAAGAAGGACGGGAGTATGCGACTATGTATTGACTATCGAGAACTGAATAAGCTAACCATTAAGAACAAGTACCCGTTACCGAGGATCGATGATTTGTTTGACCAATTGAGAGGCGCTGTATGGTTTTCTAAAATTGATTTAAGATCCAGATATCATCAACTGAAGATCAAACCAGAAGACATTTTGAAGACCGTATTCAGAACCAGATATGGGCATTATGAGTTTCTAGTGATGGCATTTGGATTAACCAACACACCAGCAGCTTTCATGGATCTGATGAATCGAGTATTCAAGAAGTATTTGGATAAATTCATGATCGTGTTTATAGAAGACATCTTGATCTATCCCAAAATAGAAGAGGAGCACGCAGAGCACTTGAAGATAGTTCTGGAGATACTGCGACAGAAGAAATTGTACGCAAAATTTTCCAAGTGTGAATTTTGGTTAAAAGAAGTACGATTTCTTGGGCACGTGATTAGCAATAAAGGAGTGGAAGTGGATCCAGCAAAGATTGAAGCCATAATCAACTGGGAGAGACCAAAGACACCAACAGAAGTATGAAGTTTCATGGGATTAGCAGGTTACTACCGAAGATTCGTGCAAGATTTTACGAAGATAGCTACACCGTTGACAAAGCTCACCAGGAAGAATCATAAATTTGAATGGGACGAGAAGTGCGAGGAAAGTTTCCAAGAATTAAAGAATAGATTAGTATCTTTACCAGTATTAGTCTTGCCAGATAAACAAGGAAATTTTGTGATCTACAGTGACGCGTCGTACAAAGGATTGGGATGTGTTCTAATGCAGAATGACAAGGTGATAGCCTACGCTTCAAGGCAGTTGAAACCACATGAAGAGAAGTATCCAACGCATGATCTTGAATTGGTAGCTATAGTGTTTGCATTGAAGATATGGAGGCATTATCTATATGGGGAAAAGTGCGAGATCTATACAGACCACAAGAGTTTGAAATATATCTTTACCCAGAAGGAATTGAACATGAGGCAAAGAAGACGACTCGAATTGATCAAAGACTACGACTGTACCATCAACTATCATCCAGGTAAAGCCAATGTGGTGGCAGACGCTCTGAGCAAAAAGAAAGGCTAAATATGATAATTTCATCCGAGGAATTGATCAAGGAATTTGAGAAGCTGGAAATAGAGGTCAGTATCCCAAGTATGTCTATAGAGGTATTGTGTGTAATGTCTTTTCTACCAAAACTATTAGAGAAAATAAGAAGATGTCAGGAAGAAGTAATGAGCCAGGAACAAGACAGTTTGACAGGAGAAGAGATAAGGAGTCAAAAGGATGATAAAGGAATATTAAGATTTTCTTCCAGAATATGGATACCCAACATAGCCGAGCTAAAAGATGAAATTCTTCGAAACGCTCACAACTCCAGATATTCAATTCATCCCGGAAGTACGAAGATGTACAGAGACTTAAGAGAAAACTTTTGGTGGCCAAACATGAAGAAGGAAATTACAGAATGGGTAAGTAAGTGTTACACTTACCAGCGAGTCAAAGCGGAACATTAAAGGCCCAGTGGACTGATATAACCATTGGACATTCCAGAATGGAAGTGGGAACATATCGCAATGGATTTTGTAGTTGGATTATCGAGGACCAGGGCAAATCATGATGCTATATGGATTATTATTGACAGATTGACGAAGTCAGCGCATTTTCTTCCTATCAACGAGAGATTTTTAATGGATAAATTGGTTCGGTTATATCTTAAGGAAATTGTAACCTGACATGGAGTTCCAGTATCCATAGTTTCAAACAGAGATCCTCGATTTAATTCAAGATTTTGGAGAAGTTTTCAAGATTGTCTCGAAACGAAGCTGAATATGAGTACCGCGTACCATCCGCAGACAGACGGTCAAAGTGAAAGGACGATTCAGACTATTGAAGATATGCTAAGGGTATGTGCGCTAGATTTTAAAGGAAGTTGGGACGAACATTTGCCATTGGTTGAATTCTACTACAACAACAGTTATCATGCCATTATTGGAATGCCGCCTTACGAAGCCTTGTACGGGAGAAGATGCAGATCTCCAATCTGTTGGGAAGAAGTTGGTGAGAGAAAGATTTTGGGTCCAGAATTGATCCAGTAAATGAAGGAGAAAATAGAACTCATTCGGAAACGATTAGTGGCAGCTCAAGATCATCAACGCAAATATGCTGATCCTACCAGAAAGGATATGGAATTTGAAGTTGGTGAAACAGTGCTATTGAAGGCTTGACCTTGGAAAGGTTTATCAAGATTTGGGAAGAAAGGAAAGCTGAGTCCGCGTTATGTTGGCCCTTTTGAGATTTTGAGGCGTGTGGGAAAGGTTGCTTACGAGTTAGCATTACCACCTCACATGCAGCATATTCACAATGTGTTCCATGTGTCAATGTTGAAGCGTTATTTGCCTGATTCGAACCATATGATAGAATATGAGCCAATCGAGATTCAGCCAGATTTATCTTTTGTAGAGCAACCAGTGCAGATTTTAGATAAAATAGAAAGAGTGCTTAGGAATAAGTCTGTATCTCTAGTGCGAGTCTTGTGGAGGGATCCCAAGGTTGAAGAGTCGACCAGGGACAGAATCCTGTTAAGGGGGAAATGATGTAATATCCGGGAAAATTATGTGAATATTATGTGTTAAATAAATAAATATTATGTGTTTTATAAAGTTAGAGTAATTATTGCCATGATATTAAATGTTATAGCTGTTATGTGTGTTTTCGTGCGGGCCAGAAAATTTTCCGATTGAGTAATATATGTTTAAACTGCAATTATATGACTTTATCCGTAATCAGGACGCGTATTTATTAGCGTCTTTATTAAGATACTCGTTTTATTTCATTTTACGCGTGTTTCAGTGCATTTTATGTGTTATCGGGTTTTTCTGGTAATTTAGGGATAGTTCCTGTTGTTCAAAAATCATCAGACCGGGACCCCACTGGGACGACAAACCCCACAAAATCCGTGTTTTTATTTTTAAAAAATTATTCGTATTTCAATTACCCTTGATTTTTGTATTTTCGAATTATTCGCAATTTTTGGGAAATTTTGACATTAATTTTGTATTTTATCGTTTTTAAAATTATTCCCCGTAATTATTATTTTGGGGCCCTAATTATTATAATTAGGGGATAAAAACACCCTTAATTTATTTTGGGATATAATTTTTATAAAAATATAAATAGCTGAACTGGTTTTATTTATTTATTAATATTCTATTAAAAATCAGAAAATTCAGAAAAATCAAGAACAGTTTGTGGGGGTGAGATTTTAGGCAACAACTTCAATCGTGATTTTTGATCGATTTAGAGAACCAAATCAGACGTTCTAGTAATCAAAATCTTCCTCTCGACAAGAGCTTTCTATTGATACCAACATCTTGAACTGAGGTATAATATTTATAACAATCGAATTTTGGGTATTCTTATTCTTAAGAATTCGTTTTTGATTATTAAGGGATTGTTTGATGTTTTGGTTGCTTGATTGATGTTCCTGGGATCCTAAGGATCGATTTGGTATATCAATTCGTTAATTTTGATTAGGATTTCACTGAAACCGAGTTTTTGGTTTTTCCAGTTTTTTTTTTTATTTTGATTTTGTGGGTTGTTTGTGAATCGTTGGTATGTTTGGATCATGGTAATAGATTACTGGGTTTGCTAGCTTTGATTTAAGCTATATTTCGTAAAGTTTGGTTTAGAATTGTTGGAAATCGAGTTTTTTGCTGGAAAACTCGAAGAAAACCGCCGGTTTTAATGGCTTTTGGCCGGAGTTTAGTATCACAGCGGCATGTGTGGTCGTTGTGGTGCTTTCTGGGTTGCTGGGTGAGTAGTGTATCGATTCGAGGGAAAACCGAAGGCAAGCAGTTTTTTGGGGGGGAGTTAGACATCATCGGAAAATTCCCCGGTGACCGGAATCTGGGAATTCCCGAAAACCAGCGGGGATTTCCGGCGGTGTTCATACGAACCCGTCTGGATTCTTGCCCGACCCGTTGGGTTGTAGTTCAGACCCGGTTTTGATCTTGTATTTTCCAAACAAAAATACTAAAACCTATTTCTGCACTTTCTTTTTATAAATTATTTTTAAAATCATTTATTTATATTTGAAAATCATTTAGGTATTATTTTAAATTCTAAAAATTATATACCTAATTAGTTTAAATTCCTAAAATTATTTTCTTTTATTATTTTCAAAAAAAACCAATTTGATTTAATTATTTATAATTCATTTTAGTTAATTATTTATGAATGTAATTAATTGATTAAAAATCAATTAATCAATTAATTTTTTTTATAAATAGTTAAATAAATATAAATTATTTATAATTAATTCAAATAATTTCTAAAAATTATTTTAAGGCTTTAAAAATTATATTTTGGTATTTAAAAATAAATTAATATTATTATTAATTGATTTATTTCCATTTATTTCTTATTTTATTCATAGTAATTAAACCGTTCGTCCGTTTAATACGAAACGAACGCGTATAGACTCAAAAAAATATTGCGCTTCCAATACAAATACTTTTGAGACCTAATTTCTTTTGTATTGTAATATCATTTGATTTGTGTATCAGTTTGAGTCGGTATTTGATCGGTAAATGCTAGTATTCACCTGATTTTAATTCTGAACGGCCTAGAACGTATCTTTTAGTGATATGACTTGTGTATTACATGAATTATGTGATTACGTGTTATACGAATGCCATGATTATATGTTACGTGATATGCATGCTATCTGTTTACAGTTTTAAAATGCCATGCTAGTTATAAACGATCGGGTAGATGTCAAGATGTATAGTTACATCGATTAAGTTTGGTTCTTTTAGTTAATATAGTTCTTTGGTTTATAGAATCGGGTAGCAAGAACTGTGGTCAAGTGCAAGACGGAGTTGATAGCCAGTAGTTGTAAGCCAGGGTTTTAGTGAGAAGTTATCGAGCATACCAGGCAAGTACCCTAACTTCACTTATCATTCAAGTGACGTTTATTTCGAATCTTATTATGCAAGTGTTTATATCTTCACTTATCAATTATGCGATATTGACTCTGAATTTATTCTTTCAATTTCTCTACTATTCTAAGTTCAGAATAGTTAAATATTTTTATATTACGCTATAAATTATTCTATACAGTGAAGCTTTGAATTGAGATTAGCGAATAACTAATTGTTCTGGTTATTTCGCCATTGGATGTTGAGATAACTTCGGACCATGAGAAATGGGGAGTTATGTGATTAAGGATGTCATTTGATTCGACTCCTTTGACAAAAAATTGTTTTTATGGGTTGGATGGTTGCGTAAGAGGCGGTGGTGGCGGTCCAGTGTGAGCTATGTATTATACAGGATATAACACCTTGCTAGGCCGATATGTGCCTTGGGTACCTTTTTGTTTAGTTAGATATGCGTCGGCATACCGGTGTTGTTCCGCGGCTGATCACCGACGGTAAAACACCGTCGTTCGAGGATTCCAATCCCAAAACAAAATATATTGCAAATGTTATTTATTATCAAATGCATATCATTTTTGATACCGTTCAGGTATTGTGGTTTGGTTTTGTTCATCAAATATATTGTTGTTGTTGTTGTTCAAAATCATAAGCTATTTACTACTTGCTAAGCCTTTCTTTCGCTCATACTTGTTTCATATCCTGATTCTTTCAGCTAGGCCAGGGCAAGCTTGAGTTCCAGGTCTGACTAGAAGTTGTGTGCTTGTAGATAGTTTGGTGTGTTTCCAGGTAGACAGTTTGGGATGCTTATCTAGTCTAGAGGTTTGTAATAAAATTTGAATAATTTGTAAAACTAATTAGACTTATGGTTTGTAATAACATTTGGTTTGTATTAGTGCATGTTCCATACTATAACTTGTGATCGATCCAGTGCAGGTAAAGGGGTTATATTTATTATATTATTCCGCTGTGATTATTTTATTATAGTTTATTGGCTAGTGACCCCCAAATCTAGACCCCGGGTTTGGAGGGCGTCACATGGGAATGTTATCTAAGTCAAAGATATATTCAAATCCACTCTAGTATACAAGAGCTTCATGAAAATGAAGAACACATCCCTACAACCACATGAATGTCTTGATTCTGAATCATTCCTCTTGTGAGTACAACTGTTCATTTTAAAACTGAAGGCATCTCATTTCTTGAGACAATGCCTTCCATAAATCAAGATTGTTGTGATGCTTGTTAATAAAGAATCACAACCCAAACTCATCAAATCTAAAAACATCTTCTCAAGTACACCCAAACATCTCATCCAGTCTTTTCCTGAATGTTGGGTATTTACCAAGACCTCAAATTTAATGATGCAAATCTTAAATTCATGATGATGACATATTTTAAAACTGGTGTTCATTATTCTCTGGATGATATATTGGAACATTAGTTTCTTATTTCAGTCATAGTCTAGTTAAAACTGTGTTCTTCAAATACTAATCAGTAACTGTTATGACACTCTCAACTGCTATTTTCTTCTCTTCATCAATGACTATCGTTCAGTTATTGAAAAGTCTTAGTTCATAAATGGATAGTCTTCTAGCGTAGCTATTTACATGTCAAGTTGTGTATCAACATCTATCTAACAACAAGTGATAATAGTACAGTCTGCAAAACTTGTGCAGTTTGCTATACACAATTATTTTAAACACTCCTAGGTATGAGGGAAGGGAGTGAAAACACTGAGAGTGAGAGACTGCTTTTTAAAGCGGGAAAAAGAAGAGGAGTGAATGAGAGGCAGAGAAATTCTCAACCCTGCCAGTAAAAGATGAGTGTTCCAGCTTCAAAGGTGATGGTGAGGGTATGAGATGTGTAAGTCAGGGGAGCCCCTGATGCAAGAAAATAGAGAACAAAAGTGAATTACAGGTACATCCGGATGCTTCATGAAGATCTTTAGTGATTACATTAGAAAGATGATACAAAGTACAAGACAAGATGTCACACCTAGCTGCATAAACTCATTTTCTATTTGAGATAGTCAATCTTCTCAAATCCTCAAAGTGAATCAAAGAATCTTGAACTATTACTATTTTAGACCCTTGATGCTAACAAAAAAGGGGGGGAGTAAAATTGAGTGGTTTAAGCTTATAGAAGACATAAGTCATAGCTCAAGCTAAGGGGGAGCAACTCAAAGGGAACAATCTACAGAAGTCATAACTCTACCCGAGAGGGAGTAAATCTAGCTATAAAAGGAGTTATATAAAGAAGAAAATTATGTAGGCTTATTCAACTAAGGGTGAGAAAGAAGTCTTTAGCTGAGGGGAAGCTGAAGACAACTCTGTAAGTCTTTTCTGAAAATCTCTTCAACGAGAAGAAGCAAGGGATATCGAGAATTCACTAGAAGGATAATAGTGCATCAACAAAGAGGGAGTAATGGCTCAAAAGAAGATCTTTCCATCACTTGGAAGCTAAGAACTGTCTTAGGCTAAACAAATGTAAAAATATTGAATTATCAACAGTTCAGTGTCTAGTTGAAACTGTCCACAAAGTAAGCATAGCAACTGCAAGCCAATAAAAAGTTACAAAATCCAAGAGAAAGAAGAAGCACAGCTGCAAGGAAGAAAGAAAGTTCAGTTGTTAGGTTTTATCAACCACTAAACTGAATGAGGATTCAATTCTGTCCAATGTATGGTCTATAAATCATGAGAAAAAGGGTACTTCAATCTTATCTTCAAAAAGGGGTATGAAGGTCATCAGAAACAAAAAAGTTTTACACAAATTAGTCTTCAAAATTACAAATCTTCTATTTCAGAGATGGAGACTGAGGAAAATAACTCAATCATGTATTTTGCCAATACAGATGAGTGCATTTCCAAGACAAACTTCATCCAAACAAGATCCAGGAAGTTGAGCTACATTTTACCTCAGAACTGATTCTATAGTAGTGTCTGAACATAAAAAAGAAGTAGTAGCTTAAAACATCCATCTTAGTTCATCAATGAAGGATATGCAATATTTGACATGGAGCTATGCCTAGACTTAATAGAAACTGGAAATTTTACAATCACTGCCTGAAGCCTAAATCTTCAGAGTTTTACTGAAAAGCTAACTTGTCAAAGTAAAAGATGAAGGGATTTTTCTTAAAAGGACATATTGGAATTTCAAATTGTAAAAATATATGAAAAATAAAATTTTCACACAAGCTCAGACAGAAGGAGAAAATTTCAGAGTAACATCTTTCTTCAAAAGTATTTCCTTGTATTTTTCATTTCTGAGCTGCTTAACATAGCACAGTTATGCACGCCGAATGCTTAATGTATCGAGATGTGTTTTGTTATCATCAAGGGTGTAATTTATGGTTGTTATTCTATCAGTCATAAATTGGGGGGGGGGGATATTCCAGAATCAAGCCTAAATCTTGATGATAAACAAAACTACATTTGCATAATTATGTTAAGACGAAATGTAACCTTCAACTGCTAACCGTCCTAAGGGATAACAATGGAGGAGTAGCCCATCAAATGATATGGTCATTGTAGCATCTTGTCTGAGATCTCAATAAACAGAAAGCAATGTAATTACTCATTCAGAAGTCATGTTGACTCAATGGATAATCTAGAATAGGATAGCTAGGTATAAATATTTGATGCCATATAATTCAGATTAAGTGAAGTGAATCTCCGACTGCTAAATGAAGAGAACCAACAACTGCTATATACGTCAGCCTATCAACTGCTAATCAAGTGACTATCAATGGCTAAGGGAAACTGTAGCATAATGACTTCCAACAACTAAGAAAAATCTACAGCTAACAACTATAAATGGCTAATGTAGACTGTAGCTACTAATAGTGACGTTACAGTGTTCAAAACTAGAACTGTCACAACGCATGGGCTAACAGGTATCTCAGAAAAGAAGATGAGTAACCAAGACAAACTTTGTATATGATCTTGAATTCTAAAGAAGAAGAAATATTCTATTTCCGTGCATGGCAATTTGGAGAGATTTTTTTAAGGATGTATATCAAGATAATATCTATCCTTATTTGTCAAGCATCACAAGAAAGAGAATGAAGAAGCAACCTTGTTGGACCTCAAAAACTGTAATATATTTAGTCTGGTAAGCTTTATAACTTGGTGATATATAAACCAAGTAGTAGCAGTATTTCACTTAAGAAATATGTTCTTCATTTTTATAGAGCTTTAAAGAGATGTCCTCCTCTGAGTGAAACACCGAAAATTGCAGTTGTGAGATTATATTTGTAATTGTAACATATTATTTCTTTGAAATAAATCTCAGGTGGCAAGTCGAAAAACAACCTACCTGAAATTATAAACATCTGTGTTCATATTTCCTTTCCCCTGCACAAATTAACTTTAAAATTTTAATTTATAATCAACCCTCCCTTCTACAACTTAATCTAGTTGATTGTTAGTGAATAACCAGTAAGTCCCGTTTCTTTGTATAATAAAAAAAATGTTCATCTTCGGAAATTATGATTCAGTTCATAGGTAGGAAACACACTTCACCATGTGACAATAAATCATGATTACATTTATCGATGAATTTCGTCACATGTCATTCTTCCAAAAATATGTATATGTTTAAGTGAAAGGCGTAAACGAGAATATCATTGCCATTTCGAATACTCTCCATTTTTCTTAACTGCACAAGTCAGTTTTATCAGTTCCTTCTTTTCGCAGTGACAATATAAATCACGTCTTATATTTTCATTTCTTCTAAGTTTCAACCGATCGATCTTTTCAAATTGTGAAACCATTTGTGTGGGCATAATTTTTATAAGAAATGTATGATTCTTTTAAACTTAAAAATGATTTTATCCACAGAATGGTTTACTTTTCAATTTGATCGTAAGTTCAATTAATCTTGAATAGTCATATGTAATATATATTTTACATACGAGAAATAAAGTAGGCAACTATTAGATGAAATTTTTGTATTAAATTTATTTTATAATATAAAAATTATAGTATCTCTTTGGATAATTTTCTCGGACAGGTTCTAAGTATAAAAGATGATAACTTAAAAAACAAACATATTCACAAATTCGAGGTGTGAGATTATATAAATAAGAGAAAATATAACATATCAAGAGGATAGTTGAGATGTGCTATATGCAAAAGAAACTGATATGAGTCAAAAATAACCTTGAAGATATATTAATGTTGTATTAGTTATCACTAGCACGCTTCAATAATTGAGCCCAACTAATAAGGCCCAAAATTTTAATTACTTAGCTAATTAAATAACCCAATAAATGTGTTGCCCAGTAAAGTACTTTTAAGGGGGTTGGATACAATTACTAAATAAATCGATGTATTATGAAAGTAAAGTAAGAACAGATGAATCAAATAACAGTTTATATTGATCTTTAATAAACTGTTACAAAACTCTCTCAAGAACAATATTCTTAAGAGCTGGTAGGTTATGCAAATACTCGAGTTAAGAACCACACCTTTAAGTGTTAACCTATTCTGTGTTTATATAGTATAAAACTACAATCAATCACTATCAATCACAAGATATGTTATAGTATAATTCTACCACTTTCTATATATATCTAAATCAACTACGATCCTATAAATCAGCACCTTCTGATTTATCTTGCAATTCGACTTGTCATCCAAGTGATTCTCAATGGATAACCTGATCAATGGATATATGCTATAACTTGGATGGATATTCATATGTAGATATCAATGGATGACTGAATAGATTGTCAACGGATGATATTGAAGCTTTTAACAGAAAAACATATCCTAACAGTTGATCATTTCCTGATTCCTCTGTCAGATCTCGATGCCTTGATAAATCTTAATTCCTGAAATACACAGTTCCTAACAAAATGTATCTAATTAAGGATATACTTCTACAAGAATTAGCCTTTAGGACAAATATTCGGAATCAGTTTTCTATATTTTTGGACACCAACATCTACTTAAAGACAGAATTTACATCTAGTCAAAGACGGAGGCTTGCTCATCAAGTCTCACAACCCTAGTTCAAATCATGGATCATTAACATCTATATAAAGAGTCTCACCCCTCCATTAAGAATTACGTTTTGGCTTGATTCTTTAAACACACAGAGATATGTAGACATATTGTGAAGGCTGAATTAAATGAGCATAGTCATTGATACTTGAAACTCTTAAACCCTAGTATTAATTAAACATTTTTATTATACCCTAGTTTTTTATCATAAAGATTTAAAATTATACATTTCAAAGGGGGAACGATGCAAATTAATTTGACGGTAATTAGCTTATATAAGTATAGTTAGTTAACAACTATTAATTATAATACTAAATATTAGATAAACTCAATCCTTAAACATAGCTTGTAGCATTTCTCTCTGCATAAATATTATTCACTAACAATCAATTTAGGTTAATTTGTAGAAGGGGTTGAATAAAAATTAAAATTTTCAGATTAATTTGTGCATGGGAAAGGAAATATGAACACATGTGTTAATAATTTCAGGTGGGTTGTTTTTTGACTTGCCACCTGAGGTTTATTTTTTTAAGAAATTATTTGTTACAATTACAAATGTAATCTCACAACTTCGGTTTTCAGTATTCCAGTCAGAGGAGGATATCTCTCTAAAGTCTTGTGAAAATGAGTAACCTATTTCTTGAGTAAAACACTTCTACTACTTGGTTTATATATCACAAAGTTACAAAGCTTGCTAGATAAAATATATTTAAGTATTTGAGATCCAACAAGGTTGCTTCTTCATTCTTTTTCCCGTGATACTTGAAAATGAGGATAGGTATTACCTTGATATACAACCTTGAATACCTATCCCATTTTTCATGCATGGAAATGAAATGTTTCTTCTTCTTCAGAATCCAAGATCACATGCGAGTTTATCTTGGATAATAATCTTCTTTTATTGAGATTTACATCAGCCCATGTGCTATGACAGTCCTAGGTTTTGACCACTGTCATGTCACTATCAATAGCTATAGATCTTCATAGTTGTTGATAACCATACGATCAAGAACTTCATAGCCATTGAAAGTCTTTTGCTACAGCCTTCATTAACCACTGATAGTCACTTGCTTAGCAGTTGATGGACTGATGTAGATAGCTATTGATGCTCTATTTTTGTGCAGTTAATGACTCACTTCACTTAATCTGAATTATATGGCACTGAATATTTACAATTAGGCATCCTAATCTAGATTATCCATTGAGTCAACATGTCTTTTGAATGAATAATTGCATCGATATTTGTTTATTATCTTTCTCACGAAAGATGTTATAATGACCACATCATTTGATGGGCTACTCTTCCAATGGCTATTTCTTAGGACAACTAGCAATTGAAGATTACATTTTGTCTTAACATAATTATGCAAATGTGATTTTGTCTATTATCAGAAATAAGGGTTGATTCCTAACAATATATAATAGATAATATATAATAGAGGTTTAAGTCATGAGATTGAATCCTTTTAAAATTCTATTTTTCATATTACAAGCATAGTCTTGGTCCTTTAAGTGCATTTTGTGCTTTTCATGTAATTATATTTTAGATATTTATTGCAAGTTGAAATTAGAATTATGTATCTAAATCTAGAAAAATCAAAATCCTGAAATTTATTGTAAGTTGAATTATGTATTTAAATTTTTTACTGACCAATCCCAGAGGAACAAACTTTCGTTAAAAGTGTTTTCCACTGTACTTCTCTTCTCCTGCTGTCAAAATTAAATTTGCACCAATTTCTTGGATAATCTTTAAGAATACTTTATTGAAGGCTTATACAGTAGAGTCTAAAAATAAACATTTTAGGAACTTGACCATACAAGAGACATTATTAGATTGTAATCAGAAATATCAAGACATATTGTAAGAAGATAACTTTTTCACACTAGTTATGTCCAAACAATATTTGTTGTTAATCTCATAATATAAAATAAATAAGTATATTAGGATTTCCCCAGTGATTAACCAATGTTTCGTGTGTCATGCTGTATTGGTTCCTAAGTTGTACTCCCATTCTATCAATGACTGAGTAGTAAGACAATTCAACAAAAAAGTTCTTAAAACTTATTATGAAGGAATGACATTGAGTCTTACTGAAGAAACAGTCATAGACATGAGTGAGATCTTTACTGCTACAGAAAAACTTTTCTGATAAATGAGGTTAAGTTATGTGTGAAAATTTTGAGTAATACCTCATAAGCCTATATCTATTAAATTAATCTTCATCTATAATTCAAATAATCATAAAGTTTATCACACCGTGGAACACACCTAAAAGACTCGATATCAGTATTTATTGGTTCCAGAATAAGTACTGATATATCACTAATCATTTTTATCATCACTTATCAGTTTTAATAACTAATAAATTTTGATACATGATTAATGCTACAATTGAAAATATTACAACTTACTTTCAAAACATAAAGTTTGGTGAGGACTCTGCAACTATGAAGTTATGTTGAGTTGTCTACTCATAGCCATTGATGAACAAATATACCGATGGTTAAGAACTAACAGTTGATATAATATGTTCAACAATTGCTAGATAACGTAGACTCCAAGTGTGACGGCCTTAACCCCGGGGTCAGGAGTTGACGTCATCGACAACAATAATAACAATCAAAATTCATTAATGATACATAACTACGACCCCTTTACCAAGAACTTTTCCATGTTTAAGTATGACTTAGGTTACTCCACTAACACAACCCGAATTACCTTACACAACCCTGACCACTAATTTAGTGCAGCAACTCAACAGACCTCATCTGGTCTAAACACCACTACCTCAAAGGAGCCTGACACGAAAGGAGCTGGAACTCTGCCCTGACTATCACACAAGAATCTCATAGGCATCTACAATACATATAAAATATTCTGTAAGGGTGAGCAATTGCTTGCTCAGCAACACCACTATATGAATAACGAGTAAAATAGTTTAAAGTAAAGCAGTTATAGGAATAGAATTCATAACTTTCCAGAAACATGTAAAACATGATATAAACTGGATATGAAAACAAGCATGCTCTGTAAAACAATAACATCAGTAGTGTGCTGTGTATAAATACCAGAGTCAAATTTTAGCATGTTATCTTCATTTCCAAATCCACTATATAACTTACTTGTTCCGTTACGAGAATCACAAAGCCAAATCAGATACTTACGGATATGTGAAGACAGCTGATCAAGCTATCAACACCAGACGGCTTCAACTGCCATCTCATTTATTGCTCCAACTGCCATCTCATTTATGGCTCCAACTGCCATCTCATTTACCTTTTCCGGAACTCAGAGACTAGCTAGGTCTCTGACCTGCTGGATTAATCGGTTATACAGTGCGCGCAACCGAATTAGCCTCTTACGCCACCTCAATAGGCCTACTCTGGCCCCCAATGTATCCCATATCTGACCGTTTTATCCAGTTTTCAAAACACTTATACCTATCTCATTTCCAAAATCATTTATTTAACCAGCACACATATAAAATCCATTTCGCAAATCATTCCATTCGAGATAGGTACCTTTCGAAGTTACTTTTCCCCAAAATAATTTGAAAACAGCGATTTATATCTACAGGGGATACGTAACTTAAAACGTTCTTGTTCCATTACGAGAATAAAACACTTAGCTATTCATATGCACTGAACCATAAAAGAATGGTCAGGGGTAATTGCCTTGCAGAGCGATACAATTATCTCTGATTGACCTTGAACCGATTCGGGACACTCAGCTTTATCGCTTTACTATTTGACTATCCTGGATCCAACTTCAACGCCCAGGTCCTTCGATAGGGAACCTCGCTGCGCTCGTTGACTGATCACTAGGGTATCTTAGTTCGATATCAAATGCTCGAGTCCTTCGACTAGAACCTACAGAGTCGAAATACCCTACGTTAGACGACCAGGTATGCTTGACATATCCTCGACACCAATTCTATCCAACGATATTCAAACCCGACTAATAGCAATCCGGCTTCACCTACTCAAAACTTGGCTCGATATTCATTTTTAGAAATCATATATACTTATCGCTCTAAGAAACAGGGTTGCTAGTTATAACTCATAAAATATACTCTGACAACCCATAGATACCTTCCGCAAAGAAATAAGGTTATTAACCAAGTATTACAATATACAGATAGGCACGTACATCATTTCTTTACAGGTATACACCTATATACACTCTCCGGACATCCTCCGATAATTTACAGGATAGGCTCCCAAAATTTGGGCAGCGTCTCCTTTGTTTATCGGACTACCCGTCAAAAAAAATCGACGTCAATACACAACCAATCACACAATCCAACAACCACCATCACAATTCAATTAACGATATAACTTTTTAAATAATCAATTATTATTCATATGTTATATTTATTTATTTATTTGTAGGACTCAGAACAACGTCATCACCGTCCACCGTCCGCTCGTCAAAATTCATTGCAGACGGCGGCAAAATTTCGCGGGTACCCGATAAAATCCCGGGTTTTCAACGCGAAACTTCGCCGATTAAATGAATATTATTCTTCGCACAAAATACATTTTTGCTTCACGAATATCAATCATAACCTCTTGTACGATAATAAGATCAAATTAGAAATAACCAGTCTAAAATCACAGCCAACCGAAGTAAATAATTACAATCAGAAGATGCAACCGGACAAACACAAACGGCAGACCACCATGGCAGCAGGCACATCACCACAGCCTCTCCACTGGCCACTCACACACATACAACGCATACACACACTCACTCATACCAACGCGCACACACTGCCCAAACAATCGAGCAACACACAGACCCAAACAATCGAGCAATACACAGACCCACCACTGTCACCTCGCCGGAGAACCGGCGGTGAAAGGTGGCGGGAAAGTGGCCTGAGAAATGGAACAACAGATGGTAACAGAACACAAGAAAAGATCATCTGCTTAACTGATATATACACACACAAATACGTACATATATATAAGCATCAATTAAGTAGAAAGAATCAAAACAAGGTACTGCGGCCGGTAAAGAAACCCACCGGAAACAGACCAGAGAACAGGGCGGTGGAATCGCCGGAAAATCAGAGCAATTGCGGCAAGATACCGAAGAACAGAAGAGATAGAGAGATCGAAGGGGAAAGAGAGATGGAGATATTGATCGGGAGAGACAGGAGACAGGGGAGGGGGTAAACATAATTGTGTTTATCTCCTCTCTAATTTTTAATATTATCAACTAACAACAAATCACAGTATTACATGAAGCCAACACTCCTGGAAAATTTGACACGTATCAACATAATTAACATGTACCCCCTGAGCAGCTCGGTTCCGCCCTATTTTTTATTATTATTTTTTTTAACGATACAGCTCGCGGGTGAATAAAATAAAAAAAATTATTAACATAATCTTAAAACATTATAAATATCCCGAAGTAAATAAAAACGTAATTTTTATAATTTTAAAATAATTTTTGAAACACAATTTATACCCGCTTTTAGCAATTAAACGAATCAACGCGCGTGTAAAATTAACTCCAAAAATTTCCAAAATAATTTTAAAATTCTCAGAATATTCCCAACTTAAATAAATATGAATTTCATAATTTTTGAAGAATTCCGGAATTAAGTACGAATTTTACCAATAAATGAAATCAGAAAATTGTACAGGGCCAAATAATTGATGAAATATTGATTTCTCGGTTTTATAAAATCCCAAAAATAAATATTGAGATTATAAAGCCATAAGAACAATTTTAGAGACATTTCAAATATTTATGCAAATAAATTTGCACTAAATTCACTTTTAAAAGTGAAAACGATTCAATATAACTCAATAGTTAATTACGTAAATAACCCGATACACCCTAATTCACCCAGAGATCAACACATAGCGATCGAAACCAATACACATATTTCATTTGACTATTTATTTAATAATTACACTTTTAAATAATATAAAAGTATACGAGTCGTTATATCCTTCCCCCTTAAAAAGATTCTGTCCTCAGAATCTGATCTAACTAAACAAGTGAGGATATTTGTCAAACATATCTGACTCTAACTTCCAGGTAGACTCTTCTACTCAAGAATTTATTCACAACATACTCACTATAAACATAAATTCATTACTAAAGACTCACTCTTAACGATCTAAGATCTGGATCGATCATTCCACGCAAAATAAATTTGGATAAGAGCCCATTAGCTCCTAATCAAGGGCTTGATTCCGAATCAGATACATATCACCTAAATATTGATGCACAAGACACATTATATATATAAATATATTGCAACTTGAACAGCCACGTCAACTCATGGCAACTATACCTATACCTCGATCCTCATTCTATATATTCATATTCTCTCGATGCAAATCCGCTTTCTCTTTTTGTCTATCCCGAGCTGTTTCAACTCTTTTCTGAGTCAACACCACCACACTCTAAATATACTGAATTAGTCCAGTACTTAACAATATCTCTCCTCCCATTTTATCTCAATGGAGGGAGGACTCACGCTTATGTCCACACAACACTTCGTAAAGTAGTATTCTCTTACTAACAGGGTAACTATTATTATAAAAACTCAATCCATGGTAGGTAATTACTTCAGTTTCCTTTATAAACCCAACACATATACTCTCCACATTTCTTATATTGTCCGAATCATCATCTCACTTTAACCCTTCATCTAAAGATGATAGGTAATACTAGTTTTCAATTTAATTCCCAACATTTGAACACTCCTTACTCATTTTCAGCAATTTAGGCTGGAAAGTAACCTCATATCTTCACTTCTTCTTACCTTCAGGTATTTAAACTTCACAGTCCCCTCTTTCCCATTCTTTTATTTACTCCTCAATGATCTTAATCACATTCAGTCATTTCCTTCTGTGCAGGGCATCTGTTATTACACCGACTTTGCCTAGGTGATCTTTGATAAAACGATCGGAACCCCCTTTGTTTATCTCAGCTAGAATTCATTCTGGAAAATTTAGCGTATAGTTTCTTCCCTTCTAATCTTCATAGGGAAATCCTTGAGCGTTCAACACAGACTTTCTTAATCTTTAAATAGCTGAGGATGTTATCAATAAATACAATTCACTTATTCACGTACTCCTTATACACCATGTCCCTTAATTCCTTATAGACAATGGATACACTGAAAGTTACTCCATATGCTATCATCAGAACTTACAATGCTCATAATTCATTCTAATCACAATCTTTGATACGTCCTCAAGCTGGATCTTACGTCAATCCCGTAAAAATCACACACTCCTTGAATTAGGTCAAATAAGCAATTTATTCCTATTAGGGGTTATTTATTCTTATTCTTCATTTTATTAAACTCCCGATAATCATTACACAACCTCATAATTCCATCCTCTTCTTAGCAACATCACTGGTGCATCCCCAGAGAACTATATCTGGTATGCTCACTTTCCTTACTAATAACCTTTTCCATTATCAAACTAATTACTTTGTTCCACTGACCTTCAGAACTTCAGGGCATTTATGTATTACTAAAAAGTCCTCCAGCTTAAGTATTCTCTTATTCGTATCTTTACAGATGGTGGATCTACCTTATATCCTTAGCTTATTACTTTTTTTCTCGCATGATTGGAAGAATTCCTTATATTGCTTTTTGCATCCAAAAACTTACCTTACTATTGGCTTCTGTACACTTTACACTTTGCTTCTTCGGAAACCACTCATTGTCATAATACACGACAACCAACTCAATCCTAAAATCATATCAAACCCCTCTAACTCGGAGGGTGTCAGATCAACTGCAACTACGTCCAACTTATAAACACTTGCAATGTAGTATCTTGAATAACCGTGCTACAACTCCTTGCAACATGCCCATTTTCTCCATAATTTTAATACATAACTCCTGGGCTACCTTCCGAGGTATAATGACCCTTATATCCATACTTGAAACATTGTAGCATGCACCACTGCTCACTTGACTAACTGGGCTGGAGTGGAAGCAATTGAAGTAACACTAGACCTAGCCTACAATAAACTCTGTCTCCAAAGTTTCTTACTCCTGTTTCGTCCAAACCAATTCTCAAATCCTTAAATAGATTCTCCTTGGTCTGCTCTATCCTTTACTCCTTTCGACTTCCTTTTCTTATCACTTTCGTCCTTAACAATCAACTACTACTCATTTTCCATTACCAGGGCGACCTGAACCATAGAGGAGTATGTCTTGAGTTGCAACGCCAAAACTCCTCTGCGAATTTCAGGCTTTAACCCTTGCTGAAACCTCCTTACTTCCTAAATCCCCGTACTTACATACTCAGGAACTAACCGGGTCAATTCTGTAAACTTGGCCTCAAATTCCAGCCTACTTCTTTCACCTTGTTTCAGTTCTAAAAACTCAATTTTTTTCATTTAACTTCGCACACGATCAGGGAGATACCTTTCCATAAACAACTTAGTAAACCTAGCCCATAAAACAGGGCCTTCTACTTCTAACACTCTGATTGATTCCCACCGATAATTCACTTCATTTTTCAAGAAATAGCTTGCATAATCGGTCTTAAAGTTATCACTTACTTGAACGAGGTCGAAAACTTCCTCCATTTCTTTTAATCATGCTCCAACAGCTACTAGATTAGGTTCACCTTTAAACTTAGAAGGTTTAGCATTCTGAAAAGATCCGAAATAAACACTTGGGTTCACTCCCTACTGTTGCTATTACAACAGTAGTTGCTGTTGCTGAACTTGTTGGATTAGTTGCAACTGTTATTGCTGCTGCTTCCGCAACAAGTCTAGAATTTCATTTATAATTGGACCCTCTACAAATCTACTACTATTTTATTTAGACTGGGTAGCTTTCTTAGGTGGCATTTTCCTGGGATATATAAATGAGTTCATTCAAAATATATCAAAATGTTTAACAAAACATCGCCGTTTAAACGGTTCACCCGTATCAGGAAAATATTGCCCAATAAAATACCCATGTCCTTAATATTGAGGTCCATTTATAAAAGAAATCTAGATTAATAGCACTAGCAATTATAACAACAATGACAGTAGCAGAATCAATAACAGTTCAGGGAACTAAAATACTAAGAACTAACACCGTAGCATGACTCCTCAATACAACAGCCACCAACTAACTCCCTGTCACTCCTCAGTTACCACATCACACTAATCTGATATACTACGAGACTTGGCTGGCTATATCAGCCACCAATTACATAGAACAAACTGATACATCAAGTCAATTTAAGGAACGATGGACTCTTCTAGGCACCCTAGTCCCAAACTTCAATTAACCTTTCTCCAGGGATAATTTCTTATCACCCTTAAGTGATTCATCAATCACTGAATTACCTTTCCCGAGGTTATAACTCCATCCTTAGATCCTGAACTCTCACGGTTACCATTACTCTTAAATGGCATCCTGATATAAGACTCTCATTTTTCTCGACAGTTGCTCTTACTTGCTTTCAATAACGAGGACCATCCAATCGCAGAAATTCATTATCATAGAATATCAAAGGAAATTTCAAACTCAAGGAAATCAAATAAGAAGAAACTGTGAAGAAGATACAGTTATGACTGAGAGCAACCATACAAGTACATAAGATGGTCAGTCTTTGTACCGCACAGTTCACAATACATAACTTGGTGGCATCCCACCAGACCCTTTTGTCACATAGACAAATGGCCATTTCATATGCACTGTTTGCCCCAATCAACTGATAGAATTTTCGAGAGAAGAAACAAGGTTCGAAAGGAAGTTCACAATTAGGAAGGGGGTGAATCTGATTTGTAATGAGATCAACATAACCCTAAGTAGCTTACTTCGGGTTCACAACTTTCTCACAGAAAAATAAGTAACTTAAGAAATAGGAAACAATTACTCTGGGAACAAAATAGGTCTCAAGAAAGAAGTATAAGAAATCAAGATATACACCACCGTACTGGTCCTCATTCTCTTTGAGACTTAACTGTTATAGCAGCCGCTAACGATTGTCATTCTATCCAGCTTACCAAGGTCACACCATCTGGCCAATAACACTCCTTAACATAGAAAATGCGATATTTATAAATAACATTGGCGCCTCTTCAGCTAACACACCAAAGAACCGCACAAAATCTGAATCCTCGCAATCAGACTCGAATACTCGAGAGGGAACTGGAAATCTTTATCGAACATTACTAGTAACATATATACGAAGGGAACGTACTCTAGGTTAGGGCAGTTCCAGTCAATCTTCAACAAATGTCAGGGTTACGTCTTCGAAACCCTTGACTAAACTCATAGACTCTCTCCTCTGATTAAGTTGCTGACTCACATCTATATGCAAACCCTCCTGTACTCTTTTAACTCTAACCCTAACCTAAATCAGGGACTCAAACCTGTAGCTCTGATACCAACTGTGATGGCCTCAACCCCGGGGTCAGGAGTTGACGTCATCGACAACAATAATAACAATCAAAATTCATTAATGATACATAACTACGACCCCTTTACCAAGAACTTTTCCAGGTTTAAGTATGACTTAGGTTACTCCGCTAACACAACCCGAATTACCTTACACAATCCTGACCACTAAATAGTGCAGCAACTCAACAGACCTCATCTGGTCTAAACACCACTACCTCAGAGGAGCCTGACACGAAGGGAGTTGGAACTCTGCCCTGACTATCGCACAAGAATCTCCTAGGCATCTGTAATACATATAAAATATTCTAGAAAGGTGAGCAATTGCTTGCTCAGCAACACCACTATATGAATAATGAGTAAAATAGTTTAAAGTAAAGCAGTTATAGGAATAGAATTCATAACTTGCCAGAAACATGTAAAACATGATATAAACTGGATATCAAAACTAGCATGCTCTGTAAAACAATAACATCAGTAGTGTGCTGTGTATAAATACCACAGTCAAATTTAAACATGCTATCTTCATTTCCAAATCCACTATATAACTTACTTGTTCTGTTACGAGAATCACAAAGCCAAATCAGATACTTACGAATATGTGAAGACAGCTGATCAGGCTATCAACACCAGACGACTCCAACAGCCATCTCATTTATGGCTCCAACTGCCATCTCATTTATGGCTCCAATTTCCATCTCATTTACCTGTTCCGGAACTCAGAGACTAGCTAGGTCTCTGACCTGCTGGACTAATCGGTTATACAGTGCGCGCAACTGAATTAGCCTCTTACACCACCTCAATAGGCCTACTCTGGCCCCCGATGTATCCCATATCTGACCGTTTTATCCAGTTTTAAAAACACTTGTACCTATCTCATTTCCAAAATCATTTATTTAACCAGCACACATATAAAATCCATTTCGCAAATCATTCCATTCGAGATAGGTACCTTTCGAAGTTACTTTTCCCCAAAACAATTTGAAAACAGAGATTTATATCTACAGGGGATACGTAACTTAAAACGTTTCTGTTCCATTACGAGAATAAAACATTTAGCTATTTATATGCACTGAACCATAAAAGAATGGTCAGGGGTACTTGCCTTGCAGAGCGATACAATTATCTCTGATTGACCTTGAACCGATTCTGGACACTCAGCTTTATCGCTTTACTATTTGACTATCCTGGATCCGACTTCAACGCCCAGGTCCTTCGATAGGGAACCTAGCTGCGCTCGTTGACTGATCACTAGGGTATCTTAGTTCGATATCAAATGCTCGAGTCCTTTGACTAGAACCTACAGAGTCGAAATACCCTACGTTAGACGACCAGGTACGCTTGACATATCCTCGACACCAATTCTACCCAACGATATTCAAACCCGACTCGTAATTATACATATTAATACGACACATATAGCAATCCGGGTTCACCTACTCAAAACTTGGCTCGATATTCAGTTTTAGAAATCATATATACTTATCGCTCTAAGAAACAGGGTTGCCAGTTATAACTCATAAAATATACTCTGACAACCCACAGATACCTTCCGCAAAGATATAAGGTTATTAACCAAGTATTACAATATACAGATAGGCACATACATCATTTCTTTATAGGTATACAACTATATACACTCGCCGGACATCCCCCGATAATTTACAGGATAGGATCCCAAAATTTGGGCAGTGTCTCCTTTGTTTATCGGACTACCCGTCGAACAAAATCGACGTCAATACACAACCAATCACACAATCCAACAACCACCATCACAATTCAATTAACGATACAACTTTTTAAATAATCAATTATTATTCGTATTTTATATTTATTTATTTATTTGTAGGATTCAGAACAACATCATCACCGTCCACCGTCCGCTCGTCAAAATTCATTGCGGACGGCGGCAAAATTTCGCGGGTACCCGATAAAATCCCGGGTTTCCAACGGGAAACTTCCCCGATTAAATTAATATTATTCTTCACACAAAATACATTTTTGCTTCACGAATATCAATCATAACCTCTTGTACGATAATAAGATCAAATTAGAAATAACCAGTCTAAAATCACAGCCAACCGAAGTAAACAATTGCAATTAGAAGATGCAACCGAACAAACACAAACGACAGACCACCATGGCAGCAGCCACATCACCACAGCCTCTCGGCTGCCCACACACACACACACACACAACGCATACACACACTCACTCACACCAACACACACACACTGCCCAAACAATCGAGCAACACACAGACCCAAACAATCGAGCAATACACAGACCCACAGCTGTCACCTCGCCGGAGAACCGGCGGCGACAGGTGGCCGGAAAGTGGCCTGAGAAATGGAACAACAGGCGGTAACAGAACACAAGCAAAGACCCTCTGCTTAACTGATATATACACACACAAATACGTACATATATATAAGCATCAATTAAGCAGAAAGAATCAAAACAAGGTACCGCGGCTGGTAAAGAAACCCACCGGAAACAGACCAGAGAACAGGGCGGCGAAATCGTCGGAAAATCAGAGCAACTGCGGCAAGATACCGAAGAACAGAAGATATAGAGAGATCGAAGGGGAAAGAGAGACGGAGATATTGATCGGGAGAGAAAGGAGAGAGGGAGGGGGTAAACACAATTGTGTTTATCTCCTCTCTAATTTTTAATTTTATCAACTCACAGCAAATCACAATATTACACGAAGCCAACACTCCTGGAAAATTTGACAGATATCAACACAATTAACATGTACCCCCTGAGCAGCTCGGTTCCGCCCCATTTTTTTTTTATTATTTTTTTAACGATACAACTCGCGGTTAAATAAAACAAAAAAATTATTAACATAATCTTAAAACAATATAAATATCCCGAAGTAAATAAAAATGTAATTTTTATAATTTTAAAATAATTTCTGAAACACAATTTATACCCTCTTTTAGCAATTAAACGAATCAACGCGCGGGTGAAACTAACTCCAAAAATTTCCAAAATAATTTTAAAATTCTCAGAATATTCCCAACTTAAATAAATATGAATTTCATAATTTTTGAAGAATTATGGAATTAAGTATGAATTTTACCAATAAATGAAGTCATAAAATCGTACAGGGCCAAATAATTGATGAAATATTGATTTCTCGGTTTTATAAAATCCCAAAAATAAATATTGAGATTATAAAGTTATAAGAACAATTTTAGAGACATTTCAAATATTTATGCAAATAAATTTGCACTAAATTCACTTTTAAAAGTGAAAACGATTCAATATAACTCAATTGTTAATTACGTAAATAACCCGATACACCCTAATTCACCCAGAGATCAACACATAGCGATTGAAACCAATACACATATTTCATTTGACTATTTATTTAATAATTACACTTTTAAATAATATAAAAGTATACGAGTCGTTATACCAAGTGTTGACTTTTGATTATTGATGGCTAGAATTATCCATTAGTAGTTAGAGTAGATAAAATCAGACCCATTACAATCCTAAAACTGATATTTCTTATCAGACTAAAATTGTTCAGACACTTGGCTACTTGAAAACATGTAGTATGATTTGATCCATTGATATACAGTCAAATCATCAGAAATTAAAACATGTAAATAACTTTTCTACAAACATCCAGATTGTGTGTTATGATTCTAAAACATTTAATCTTAAACCAATTTCAAAATCTTAAAAGCATCAAACTGTCTAAAGAGTAAATTATTATCAAAGTTCATAACATGTAACTAGCTACTTTAAGCATATATCTGACAAAAATTGAGAGACATTTTGGCATACCTAGCTCACTTACCAACTTTTGGAAGTGAATTCTGCTTGGTAAAGATATCTGCTTGTTGTTCATGTGCTTGACTTTTGATTTCAAATTGAACCTTCTGTAAATGCAGAAGCTCCTAGTGATGTATCATTAGTTTGAATTCATTCCAACTTCAAGCTGAAATCAACAGATTGACTTTCAGTTCATGAATTATATGATCATCATTCAGCTTTAGTGTCTTCACTTTCATCAATAGAAATTGACGTAAATTTAAGCTTCTTGGCAAGTTCAAGAGTTTAGTTTATCTTCTAGCTGGTGACAGCTGCATGTAGATGCATTCCCATCATCTTTTTTAACTGAACAATTCTCATCTAGACAACTAGTTGGATCAAACTCAGAGTCTCTAGATCATCAATTTTTAATAATTGATGATCCTGTGATATATCTTAATATTTTCTTAAAAAGCTTCTGAGTAAGAATATACTGGCAATAAACTAAGAAAGGAGCATAAAACATGTGATAAATATAATCTTTGATCTACTATGAGTTTAAATATAAAGAGAACCAACTCAGTTCTTATATCTTGAAATGTTAATGTTCCTTTAATTGCTCTCTTTAAGCTGGTGTATGTGATAATTTATGGCCACCACTAGTTCATCTTCTTCTCTAAAGATGATTCCTAATTGCGATCTTGGAAAAAGTTCATTTGAGGATGGAGATGAAGAATCATCTTTTAACTTAAATGGTTTGGAGATTCCTGATTTAGCGTAGTGCAATTCTTTTGATTTTTTAAATAAAGAAGAGTTTTTGAGTGGAGTTCTTGATGGTCCTCATACTTTCCACCTTTGAGTCCTCACACGGTGGAATTAAGGGCTCACATATTGGAAAAAAGTTTGAGATCAGGCAGAGAGGACTTCTCCGATAAGTCCAGCCTTGATTACATTAGCCACTATGTCAACATGGAGCCTTCATGGAAAAAATTAAAGCATTGGGTTAATTTTAAGAATGGATACCCCCATCGTATTCCGTTCGTCGAAGAACGGGTTCGGATGATGCTGGAATACGGGATTCGTAGGAATCGTATGATTTTTTATTATGACCTTCGTCTTTCAATGCATCCCTTCATTTGGTGATGCGTGAGGTCATTGGATGTGGTGTTGGCAATTGGTTCCTAACTAGATCTATAGCTCGTGCAATGTACGAGCATATTCTAGATTATGCTTATTCATGTTATTTAAGATGTAATTGTTGATTGTATATTCGTGTTATTATCCGGTGGATGAAAATGTATTTGTTTGTGTATATGAGAGGTGTGATGACATTGGTGTTGAACATGTTCTTGGATATTTGACATTAGGCTGAAATAATAGAATTTGGTTGTAGAGTTCCTTGTTGTCCACCACTAAGTCCAATCCATGGGTTTCTGTAAAAATGTATGTGGCTGTTTGAACTACTGGAGAATATAGTAGTCTGTACACTTATAATTTTGTTTAATAATTGTTATATAAATTTAAGTCTTCTTGAATTTTTATTCTCGATGTTGGTAATTCTTCTCCCTCACTTGTTCAATATTAATAAATGCATATCTCTGAACACGCTTGGCTCTTTCTATTTGCTTTTGATACACAAATCTTACCAAGTTTATCTGTTTCAGTCGATACTATTTTTCAAGCCGTGGCATGTAAAGGCACATCCAAACACCAATATAAACCAACATGATTCGATGGTTAATGAAGAATATTAGCTAGAGTTGTGTGTGTATTCATTTCATACCATACATTTCAAAAAACCAAGTAACATTACTTCAGAAAGAGAGTGGTGTATTAATCGGTCAGGAGGATAGAAAAAATAAGAAGAAGATATCTTGGAGATCGACTACTTATACATAATATAATCTTTAGCCAGTGTGATGCATGAGCATTCTTTAAATGTATTAAATATTGACTATTTTCATAATTATTATTTTTAATTTTATGTTTGAAATGGGATCGAAAATATTTTGTGTGTTTGTTATGTTAAAATTTTTATTAATCAATCATACAACACTTAGTGTGAATACAAGTTTGTATTATATTTATATACATGAAATTTCTTTAATTTGTTATCTTTATGTGAATTTGTACCATTAAAATTTATTACTTAAATTATGAAGAGAGTATGTATAATTTATTCAATTAGGGGCATAAATGGATATAATGCACATATGCATGCTTAATACATATATTTTTTCAGTTGATATCTTTTCAAATATTTAATTCGTAAATATTTATAGTGGATTAAATATTAGTATTAATATGATACATGGTGTTAGTTATACTAAACTCTAATAATCAGAATGATATACAATGTGGTTCAACCTATGTTTTGGTTATCTTATATCACGAGCGTGGGATCTTTTTAATCAAATTATCGGAACCGTTAGATAGAAATATTAAAATAATGTACTACTAAATCTTACAAGTTTGAATCCCGAACAATAAATATTTATATTATTATTTATAGATATACATGTAAGATCCCAGGTTCGAATCCCACCAACAACAAAAAATATCTAAATATTCAAATAATGTATGTTATGGAATAAAAACTAGGGTTTCGTAAGTATTTAAAGCTACAGTTTGTGAGCTTCGAGCTTTAATGATTGTTCTCGCGGTCGTGGACTGACTATCCTCGCAAAATGCCTACATATCTCTGTGTTGTAGAGAATCAAGCCAATATTGTTCTAGGTTGAGGGGTAGATCCCTTTATATAGAGGTGGGTCTAGGGTTAGACTTGTGTTGGGAGATTTGAAGGACAAGTCTCCAACTTAGATGATAAATAGGACTTCTGTAAAGCAAGGGATTCTAGATCCTTCCTTGTAGGAGCTAGTGTCCATGTTGGATGCAATGTCTTTGGTCTTCCAGCCGTATTGGACCTAGCCCATGAACAACTTAAGTTCGTAGACCTTGACGACTTCTGTTCGTGGGCCTTAACGACTTCTGCTCATAAGCTTTAACGACTTAGGCCGTTTTTAGTCCATGACGGGCCTCGACCAACCTAGTTTGTATTGGGCTTTGGACAAGGATTCTAAGTGTAATTAATGTGATATTTAATGTGTCTTTAGGATATATTTTCTATGAATACCATTTGCCCCCAAATTTTAGGGAAATCTACTCGAGTTTTTGTGGAAGTTATAATGGTCTATTCACGACTCAGGGTACTTTCAGCCCTTTTTGGGTATCATCCTTTCCTGGGTATCATTGTTTTATCATAAAGTGTGGAGTGAACTACACTTTTACAATGACTTTTAAAATTTTAGTGCTTGTATACACACTTACGGCCTTTGCACAGACTAATTGAATAGTGTTTGACACTAAACGGTCCTAATCGGGACTAAAAAGTGAGTTTTTATCACCCTTTAACCTTCATCAAGGTTAATTATAGGGCGAAAGCTACTAGCATGCTCTATTTGGGGCTAATTAGCCATAAACGGGCCTAATTTCTATGTAAAAGCTTCTAATTAGGCTTATTATAGCCTACTTTTAAGCTAAAGTATAATAACTTTCCTTAATCGAGGTTAATCGGGCCTAATCGGGGCTAATTAGTCTTAACCACGGATAATTAGTATGCAAAAGCCACCAATTATCCCTAATCCATGCTAATCTTGTACATAAATAAGTTAAACGGCCCTCAACGGGGCTAATTATACCATACAAGTCACTAATTACCCTTAATTCAGGCTAATTATGTGTAATATACATTAATCGGCCCTAATCGTTGCTAATCCGCACTACTCGGCCCTAACGGAGCTAAGTCTAAAATCCTATTTTTTTTTAAAAAAATCTAAATTTAATGCCAAATTTTCCCAGGAGGATCACGGGAAATCCTTCAACAGGCTCTGGACCAACCTTCGTGGAGGTTCTGGTCAGCCAGAGGCCTTCATGTGGAGGACTCGGCTCCACCGTCTCTTGGTCGGCCGGAACTCCACCTTTATGGAGGTCCTCGTCGGCCGAGTTGTAAGCGTTCTCAATTTTTTTACAGGGGGTTCACACGGCCTCACCCTCCATTGTGGAGGACTCGACGCCTATGACTCTTGGTCGGCGGAGCCTTCATCTCCGTGGAGGTTCTGGTCGGCCGGGTCATGGAGTCCCTCGATTTATTTTATTTTAGGTGAGTTTTTCACTCGAGCCAACCCTTCTGTACAGAGGACTTGGCTCTCTTGACTCTTGGTAGGCCAAAATCTCACCTTCGTGGGGGTCCTGGTCTTCACCTCCATGGAAGTTCTACTCTTCAGCTCCGTAGAGGTTCTACTCTTCACGAAACTTGGTTCCGCGGATGATCTAGTCTTTACAAAACTTGTTCTCGTGAACCTTCTCGGTATCCAGTCATGGCTACATATGGCCATTTATGTTAATTTAAACCTTTTTCCTGTCCTAACATTCTCACTAATCATTTTGATTAGCGTAATCAGTGTTGGATTAGGACTAACGCCTTGTGTTTAGATTTTTCCAAGATTTTCTTGGAGGACGGATACGATAGCTGATGTTTTGATTGCTTTATTCATTTATTATGTCCTTTCTTATCAGTACTTGACCATTTTCCTACCATTTTATCGGTCTTTTTTAGTGCTACCTGCTAGCGTGAACCATACAGAGTAGTTACCTGCTGTAACAGGTACCCCTTTTCCTATAAAAGAAGATGAGAAGTGCTCATTTTCATTCACACCTTCATTTCTCAAACTCTCTCTAGCATAAAAGCTCTCAACTTCCCAAATGTTTTAAGATGTCTCAAGACCATTACAACAAGCCTTCTATCTCGGCTCAGGAAGCTATGCACAAGCGTGCCACGATACGGTCACTGAAAGGCATAACCTTTGTTTCTCCCTACTCTCTTACTCATTGTTTAAATAGGTTGAAGAGCATTCGAGATGAACTAGCTGATGAGTCCCCGAGTACTGAGCTACCCCTTTCCTGAATGTATCAAAGTTTGCAAAGCCAATTCCAGCGAAAGGACATTCCACTTGAGTCGCATGAGACTATATGTGTACAATTCAGCGTTGAAGGCCAGTTGAGGTTTCCCCTGCACCCCTTCATTCCAGGCTTCTTGCTGAGCTAAAGGTTCACCTTTGCCAGCTTTATCCCAACATATGGGCCTTCATCATTGTATTTATCGCCAGGTACAATGACCTTAGAATCCCTTTGATCATCATAATGTTCAGAAACATATTTTTATTGAAGAACTCTTTTTTTTCTAGACTCGCCTGGGTTAGATTTAACATAGGCCCCGTGTTCCCCATATCATGAACATTCACTCTCTTCATGACTTGATCCATGAATGGAATAAAAAGTTCGTGGTCTTAGAGTGGGAGGAAGGTGATTGGGGAACATATTTCTGGCGTGACTTCAGTTGTCTCATAGACAGTGCTCACTATATTCTACATCATACAGCTCAATAGATTTATGCTCGAGATTGTCTTATTGAGGATAATGAGCGAACACCTTATTGGCGTTCGTCACAGAGACGAAACTCGTGGAGGCCGGCATTAGCAGCCTCTCTAAAGAGGGTATTTATTTTTATTCTACCCTGAACTTGACCAAGTTAGTTCTTATACAAATTCTTCCTTTGTTTTGTTTTAGCTGCAGAAGCCTTGGATGCGCAGAACGAAAAGGGTGACGTGATTAGCGGGAGGATATCTAGGAAGGATGCCGAGCAGGCGAACCGCATTCCGAAAGTCTCGGCATTCCTTGAAGCTTCTGGCTCCCGGAAGAAAAAAGTCAATGGCTCATATGGAAATCTTAAAATCCCCTTTGAACCTTCATCGGGCATATCCACGAATGACTCAGTGTTCGGGATATCAGCTCTTGTCTGAGAGTGGTCTAAGAATTGCATTACTCCCCCATACCTCCTTAATGTCTCTTCTGGTGAGAAGCTACTTGAGGCCGAGGCATTAGGGGCTCATGCCTTATACGAGATACTCTTAACTTGTAAAATTTTTATTCGAGAGTATTTTTCTTTATTTTGGGAGATTTTGGACCAACCAAGACTCACTTCCGTGGAGGTCCTGGTCGGCTCAGATCCTCCATATGGAGGAGTCGACCCTCTTGAGTCTTGGTCGGCCGAGAGAAGACCTCCGTGAGGGTTCTGGTCATCCTAGACCCTCTACGTGGGGGAGTCGCCCCCCTTGAGTCTTGGTCGGCCGGGACCAGACGTTCTTCAGGGTTTTGGTCGGCCTAGTGTCCTTCACTTGTTTTTTGTGGAGTTAGTTTTTGTAACTTTTCTCTTTCTTCTTTTTCTTGCTAGGCCAATGCCTAGTTTGCTGCATCTTCCACACAAAGTATTAAGATGAGGAGTGCCTATATAGCCTTGCAAGTCTCGATGGAGAAGATGAAAGTATCTTTTGAGGAGTGGGAGTCTAAGGCACACTGGGAGGAAGAAAAGGCTACTCTTGAAGAGAAGAAGCATTCCTAGGAGATGCATAGGAGGAATATAAAGTGGAGGAAACTCGTGAATGTGTACTATGGGTCTGAAGAGTTCCTCAAGCTGATGGATGATCATGATGATCAGATGCACCCTATGAACCTAGAAATTGGATGGAACAGAGGCACCAAGGACGTTCATAGCATGCATTCATACGTGGTTGACCCGGGCCTTTTTTCTTGCCCTTGGACAACTCCTGTGGTCGCCCCATCTAGTCAAGCTTCCAGGTTTGCACTTGAGACCACTCGACAATAGACTTTATCCATCTTGAGCCTTGGGGATTCTGGCTCTAAGGGTAAAGCTCCTTTAGGAAGCCCTACCTCCAAGGCGGCTCTTTATGAGAAGATTAGGGAACCGATACTAGGGAATGGTAACTCTTCTTCCGATTCTGGCTCAAACGAAGATGATGAAGATGAGGAAGACAAGGAGGAGGATCGCGAGGTCGCCCATAAAGCAGGAAATAAGGAGGCGGAAGATTCTTCAGATGATTGATTATTCTAGCCTTGCATGGATTTAGACGCTACCCGTGGCTTTTCTATTCAAAACTTTGTTTATTTACAATCCTTTTTGGATTTTGAACTTTTATGGTATGTAACCTAACTGTCCCTTGAGACTGATTAGCGATCCTTCAGGATCTTCTCTATGCATTATTAGTTCAGTTTCATACTTGTCTTTTATTCCTTAGATACTTGTACTTAAATAAGTTTATAGACAACATGATTAAAAAAACTTGCATAAATAGATAATATCTTTGGAAAATGGGTTCAACCCTTACATAAAATAGTTTTGTCGACCTTATTTATATATCTACTACTAAGTACTAGGAACATGTTATGAACATCCTAAATATTTAAACCTTCAGGTTTGAAGCGTGCGAAGTGCGGGGTACTTCATCACCGTTCAAGGTCTCTAGCTTGTAGGATCCACGTTCTAATGTCTTCATGACCTTATAAGGCCCTTCCCAGTTATGGGATAGCTTTCCTCTCTCCCCGAGTCCTGACGCCTCAATCTTCCTTAAGACCAAGTCTCATTGTTGAAAGAACTTTTTCTTAACCCTTCTATTGTAATAGAGGGAGGCTCTTTATTGATGCTCTGTATTTTGGGAATTGGATTCATCTATGACCTTGTTGATGAGATCGAGAGCAAGCCTCATACCTTCTTCATTAGTCTCTAGTTCATAAGCTTCGACCATAGGTGATTCATGGGTGATCTCCATGGGAACCATAACTTCATCTCCATAAGATAGCATGAATGGGGTAGCTTTAATCATCATTTTGTAGGTGGTACAATATGCCCATGGTATAGGCAGCAGCTCGTCTACCGAAGTGTTCCTCGAGCGTTCGACTTTTCTTAAGTCCATCAAGGATGATTTTATTAGAAACTTCCACCTGCCCATTTGCCTACGGGTGTGCAAACCGAGGTGAAGCGAAGCTCTATGTTGTTATTATTACAGTACTCCTTGAACTATGTCGCCCATTATCCGTGACAAGAATGCGTGGGATTCCAAACTTGCATATCACATTCTCCCAAAAGAATTGACAAATCTGCTGAGTGGTTATCTTTTCCAGTGCCTTGACCTAAATCCTTTTTATGAAGTAGTCTATGGATACAATGATGAACTTCCTTCGTCCTAATGCTATAGAAAATGGACCAAGTATATCCATTCCCCACATTACAAAAGGTATGTGTGCTGTGATGGATGTAATCCCCTCTGGGGGTTGTTGTACTATGGGAGTGTGCCTCTGGAATTTGTCATATTTCTTTACATAAGTCTTTGCATCGGCTAACATTGTTGGCCAGTAGAACCCCAATCGAGTTATTTTGTGAGTGAGGGCCCTACCTCCCAAGGGTTGTCCATAAATCCCCTCACAAGCTGCTTTAAGCACCTCTTCTACTTCAAGAGGTCTCAAGCACTTTAAGTATGAAATGATTAAAGACCTTTTATACAAGAGGACTTCCATCAACGAATATCTCAATGCTCTCACCGATAATTTGCGTGCCTCGCGGAATCATCGGGCAACCATCCAGTCTCAAGGTGAGTCTTGATCGGATCGATCCAGTAACTCGCCATGCTAATCAATGCTATCAAATTATGACATGTATAGCATGGGTCTTCAGGACTTGAAAGTAGATACTTCTCGGGTAGTTCTCGATTTTAGATGACGTGAACTTAGATATGGCATCAGTCATAGTGTTCTCCTCTCTCGGAACATGTTCAGCGTACCAATCATCACACTGATTCAGTATTCCCTTCACGACTCTCAGGTATTTGGCCATTGTGTCATTCTTGGCCTCAAACACTCCATTGACTTGAGAAATAATAAGTCTTGAATATCCACAAACTTTAAGGTTCTTGGCCCTCACGGCTCTAGCGAAGCCTAAGACGACTATTAAATCTTCATATTCCGCTTCATTGTTCGTAATCGGGAAATCCAACTTTAAAGCATATTCAATCATGAACCCTTCAGAGCTTTTCAAGACCAGTCCCTCATCATTAGATTTTACTTTGGACACTCTGTCAAAATGGATAATCCAATACTCTTTGAGAGTCGAATCTTCATCTTTCTCTTTCTCTTCTCCTTCCGGGGTAGCTATCTCTTGCTCCCCGACATCTTTGTCACTAATGGTGCATTCGACCATGAAGTCTGCTAAGGCCTGAGCCTTGATGGCTGTTTAAGGCTTGTATTTGATGTCAAATTCACCCAACTCAATTTCCCACTTTATGAGCCTTCCACTTGCTTTCGGGCTATGAAGAATGTTTCTCAAGGGTTGGTCCATCAGGACTTCGATTCTATGGGCCCGGAAGTTGGTCTCAATTTCCTCGAGGCCGTGACTAGTGAAAGTACAAACTTCTCAGTGGTGGAATAGTTCAACTCCACTACGTGCAGCACCTTACTCACATTGTAGATGGGCTTCTAGAGTTTTTGTTCTTCCTTTACTAGCACGACACTCACAGCTTGCTTGAAGACTGCAAGGTACAAGTAAAGAATGTCCTTTGAACTAGGTTTGGCCAACAACGGGGCCTCAATCATGTACTTCTTTAGCTTCTCAAAGGCCTCTTGGTTCTCAGTTGTCCACTCGAAGTTCTTCACCTTGTTCAGGGTTTTGAAAAAGGGCAGGTTTTTATCTCCTGACTTGGAGATAAACCTCCCTAGAGCCGTAATTCTTCCAGTAAGCTTCTGAATATCCTTGATGGAGTTTGGTGGCTTCGTATCTAGGATAGCTTTGTTCTTATCAGGGTTGGCCTCGATTCCACTTTTCAAGACCTTGTGGCCCAATAATTTTCCAGACTCAACGCCAAAATCACACTTAGCGGGGTTTAACATCATCTTGAGGTGCCTCAACACTTTCAATGCCTCTCTGAGGTGATTAACATGATCGGCCTTGACTAGGATTTTGAGTAACATGTCATCAATATAGACCTCCATGGTCTTTCCAATTAGATGGGCGAATATCTTATTCACCCATCTCTGATAAGCAGCTCCTGCATTCTTAAGTCCAAAAGCCATAACAAGATAGGAAAAGACACCAAAGTCGGTTATGAAAGATACCTTGTCGGTATTGTCTTTGTGCATTTTGACCTAATTAT
The DNA here is from genome assembly GCF_009905375.1 of Apium graveolens. Lineage (NCBI taxonomy): Eukaryota > Viridiplantae > Streptophyta > Magnoliopsida > Apiales > Apiaceae > Apium > Apium graveolens. The sequence goes on along the minus strand of NC_133650.1, from coordinate 76,853,688 downwards.
AACCGCTGAAGCCATCCATGATGCTTAGTATCTTGTTCCCAGCGGTGGCATCGATCAGGGTATCAATCCTAGGTAGGGGATAACAGTCCTTTGGGCATGCATCGTTGATCAGTGAAGTCGACGCACATCCTCAACTTTCCATTAGCTTTATTGACCATCACGATGGTTTTCCAACCACTCGGGGAATTACACTTCCTCGATAAATCCAGCTTCTAAGAGCTTCTCGACCACCTGCTTGATGGCTAACAGCCTATTAGGGGAATAAGTTCTCTTCTTTTGCTTGACAGACTTTCGAGTTGGATCGACATTCAACTTGTGAGTTATAAGCTCAGGGTCGATTTTAGACATGTCAGCTGGTGTCCAAGAAAATAAATCATTGTTCTCTTATGGGAACATAGTCAGATGTCCCTTCAAGGCCTTCTCCAAATATGTTCCAACATATGTGACCTTTTCCAGATCTAAAGGATCTAAAGGGATTGGGATCTATTCATCCGTTGGCTTTCCCCAAAGTTCTTCATTCTAACGGATATCCATGTCTTCTATGGGGAGAACATGCCCCCCGGCTCCATCGAGCCTAAGTGGTGTAACACAGCAACCGCGGGCCATTCTCTGATCTCATTTTGCCTCACCGATACTGTTCCTGGTTGGGAACTTCAGTACCAAATGGTAGGTTAAAGGCACGACTTTGAATGCATGAATCCGTGTTCTTCCCAAGATAGTGTTATAATTAGAGGTTGCCTTACTAACCTGAAAGTTTAACATATGTGTGGCCTTTCTGTGCTCTGCCCCAATAGTCAAGGGAAGTTGTATTACTCCTTCGACTTGGCATTCCACTTGGTTAAACCAGTAGATGAGTGCATCATAATGAGTTAGTTTGGAGTCATTGTAGCTCATCCTTAGAAATGTGTCATGGAACATAATATCCACAGAAGCTCAAGTGTCAACTATGACCCTCATAACAGGATAATTTTCAATTATCTGAGTGATAACTAGAGGGTCATCCCGAGGAAATTTCAAACCTTCAAGGTCAGGGCCGCCAAACTCAAGCGTCATCTTAGTCTTAGCACACTTAGGTGCCTCTCCGAGTATATTAATCACTCTCTCACATAATATTTTTAAGAGTTTCTTGTACTTCATGCAGCTGTTGGGCTTCCTGAGATCATGTTGATTACCGGCCCTTGGGGCTGTGGGTTACGATCCTGGTTGTTGCATGTTAAGTGGCATTTATATCCACTTATAACACTTCGTAAAGCTTCAAATTGGTGTTTTGTACTCAAGTTATTTGTGTTTTTGATGTGTTTTGTAGTTTGTTTGCATTTCAGGCATAGATGAACGAAGGATGAGGATTAGTATTACTTTGGTGCTAAATTGTGTCAGGAAGGTGCCTCGAATATCCACTCGTTGATCGCCAACAAAAATTAGCAAAGAAAAAAATAAGTCAGAAGTTTTTCCAGAAGGTCAGCGCGCCCGCGCTGTGTTAGCGCGCGGCCGTGCCAGTTGTTAGAGTTGCAGCTGCGCGCTCTCGCCAGCTCGGGTTTTCAGAATTCTGTGTCTACTTGGATTTTGAGAGTTGGAAGCCCGGGATTATTTTACAACATATATAAAGCCTATCTAAAGACGCTTTTAATAACGGAGACTAAGGAGAAGACGGCGAGAAGGCCGGAGAAGACGGCGAGAAGACCTAAGAGCACAAATACAATGAAGGCGAAGAGGATCTAGTTTATTCTTGTGAATCTTTGTTTAAGTTGTAATCTTGGATGCTAGTTTTCTTGTTTGTTGAAACTATTACTCTTGTTTAACGTACTTTGGTTTATTATTCAGTTTATAAAGACTTAGTTTATTATACCATGCTTTCATCAGAACCCACGGTGATGATGAGTTCGGTTATGAACGAATCATTATCGTGGGGTTCTAACGGATTTACTTATGGATTTCATTAGTTAAATTTGTTTTGATACCTTAGTGTGTGGTGATTGTATGATATCCTAGTATTGGTTGTGCTTATTCTTCTTATGAGCGTCGCGAACTTGTAAGATAGCGTGTTAATCTCTATTGAAGTGCAAGTGAATTTAGAGGTTTAGAACTTGCCATGCTAGCATAGGTTCATGTATATGTTATGCATGATTTGTAGGTAATTTTAACCATCTTACTTTCCCTATGTAATCACGATAGATAACTTGCACATTAAACCTTTATGTTGTCAAATTCTATAGACATATAGGGTCTCAACATAATTGGTGTCGATTCAGCTTCTATCTCTTTTATGGATGCCTGGTAGTAGGGTATTCGTGCAACGAAAGTTGGCGTTTACTAGTTTCATATTGTCTAATTAGTTGTCATCACCACTGTATACTAAGGTTATGAACAATTATATTGAATAAAGTAGTAATGAAGTTAGAATCCCATATTTATCTCATATAGTAATTCAAAACCTTTACTCTCTTAGTTAATTGCATGTTAGTTAATATTTAGTTATAAACAATCTCAACTTGGTAATCGTCTTAGCATTGAATAATAACCATACCATTGTTGCATAAGTACATTAATTGAAATTAACCTAAACCGGTCTCTGTGGGAAAGAACTAGAATTAATTTTATATTACTTGTGAATGCGTATACTTACATGAAAAATAGCGCGTGTTTTCGTCCTAACAAGTTTTTGGCGCCGCTGTCGGGGACTTGGTGTTAATTTTTAGTTTATGTGCTTGTCATCAGTGGTCGTTAAAATTTACTGACTCGGATATTTTACTTACTTGTTTGCTTGTTGTATTTCAGGTACTCTAGAGAGCGTGTATGCAAACGCGTTCTCGATCTCGCAAGAGATCACTGGATAAAGCAGAGGAAGTAGTTGAAGAAGTTTTTGTTGAGGAGAAAGTTGAAGAAGAAGCTCTAGTCATAATGAGAGAACCAACATCGAATCTGAAGGCTTTGATGGACTATTCTAAGCTGAAGATCAATGATATTCAGTCGAGCATTATGAAGCCAGCCATCGCGGCTAACACCTTTGAAATCAAGTCGAGCACGATTCAGATGATACAAAATTCAGTTCATTTTGGGGGTTCTCCTATAGAAGATCCCAACATGCACATCAGAGATTTCATCGAGATCTCCGACACTTTCAAGTTCAATGGAGTTACTGAAGATCCTATTAAGCTAAGGCTTTTTCCATTCTCTCTGAGGGATCAGGCTAAGTGTTTGTTACATTCTCTACCACCAGCCTCTATTACTAGTTGGGAAGATCTGGCTCAGAAGCTTCTCACTAAATTCTTCTCTATGGCGAAGACTGCTGCAATCAGGAATGCTCTTACATAATTTGCGCAATAATCTGAAGAATCATTGTGTGAGGCTTGGGATCGCTACAAGGAGATGCTTAGGAAGTGTCCTCATCATGGGATGCTTGACTGGATGATCATTAATAGCTTTTATAATGGGTTGGGTGCAACTTCTAGACCCATGCTTGATGCAGCATCAGGAAGAGCCTTATGGGCTAAAAGCTACGATGAAGCTTATTAGTTGATTAAACTGATGGCTGCTAATGAATACCAGAACCCAACTCAGAGAATGCCTCAAGGCAAGGTAGCAGGAATTCTGGAAGTAGATACAGCTACTGCTATAGCTGCTCAGCTTCAGGATCTAACAATGAAGGTGGATTCTTTGGCTAATTTTGGAGTTAATCAGATCACTAGGGTCTGTGAGCTTTGTGTTGGGGCACATAAAAAGGAGCAGTGTGTTATTTTTAGTGAATCAACTCAGTTCGTGAACAACCTTTAGGGGTCGCAGCAACCAGTTCCAGCCACCTATCATCCCTATAACCGTAATCATCCTAACTTCAGCTGGAGCAACAATCAAAATACGGTGCAACATCCTTATTAGCCATATGCAGCAAAACAATACAGCCCTCCTGGTTTTCAACAGCCGCAATATGCACCAAGGCAACAACTCCAACTTCAGCAGCTACCACAATCTAATGAAAAATCTGAATTGGAGGAGTTGAGGCTCATGTGCAAGAGCCAAGCGGTTTCTATTAAGACCTTGGAGAATCAAATTGGGCAGATTGTCAATGCCTTGTTGAATCGACAACCTGGTACACTCCTTAGTGATACTGAAGTTCCAGGCAAGAGGGAAGCTAAGGAGCAGGTTAAGGCAATCACATTAAGGTCTGGGAAGGTTGCAACTCCTGAAAAATCTCAAGTTCCAGAAGTTGAAGTTGTGGCTGAAGAAGAAGTACAGAAGGAAGCAGAAGTGGAACCAAGGAAGACAGCTATTGTCAACACTCCTCCTGAGGGTAATACAGGGGAAAATAAGTCTATCCTCCACCTCATTTTCCTAAGAGGCTGCAGAAGCAAAATCTGGATAAGCAATTTGCTAAGTTCTTGGAAATTTTCAAGAAACTTCATATCAATATACTTTTCGCGGAAGCTCTTGAACAAATGCCTAGCTATGCGAAGTTCATGAAAGATATTCTCTTAAGGAAAGTAAAGCTCGATGACTTAGAGACCGTAGCTCTTACAGAGGAATGCAGTGTTATGCTGCAACAAAAGGTGCCTCCTGTTACGACCGGTAATTCTAAAACTTATCTATATATAATTGTGTGTTTATAATTGAGATTTAAATTATGTTGAATTATAAATGTGGATGATCTATATGTTGAGTGCCAATAAATTAAGTGTTTAATGTATTAGTTTATATAAAAAATATTGAAAGGAAAATCTTATTATTTAGTATTTTTAAATGATAATCAAAAGTATTTCATTCTATATGAAAAAAAATCAATTTTTAAAATCTTTTAACAACAAATTTTCAATTTTTATATCATTAAATTTCTAAAATCATAAGCTATTTTATAATATTTATTTTATGATTTATGGAAGTGTATTTATATTTATAGCAATTATTTTATATAAATTAGTTGATTTTTAATTTGTAATTTACTTAGTTGCCCATGCATGCATTTTGCTCCTAAACACAAGTTAAGGGCAAACTTGGAATTTCCAACCCCACTACCTACTACTTTACTAGCCAAATTACTACCTTATCCTTGCATACAAAATGACACAAGCTTGCTTGAGGGTTACTCTTGTCAATTCTCACTTCCACTCACTTTCTAGTCAAATCAAAACCATAAAAATCAAGTACAAGTTGTCCTAATCACACTCACTTCACTCTATTCCACCCTCACCTCTCTTCTCCCCTCTCTCGCTCGGCCTCTCTCTCTCTCGACCTTCACTCTCGGGCGAAGCCACCCACCCCCCATTTTTTTCATTTTTCATTCAAACATCAATCTTCCATTTAAGTAATATTACTTCCCATATCTTGTTCTTTAATAATCCAAAGAGTTTAGGGTGAAAAATCTATATTTTGATCATGCATGGTATTGTTTTGTTAAACTCAAAGTGAACACCCTTGATTCTTGTGAATCTAAGGCTTTCAACATGAGATATATTATCATAGGGTTGATAATGGCTAGAAATGAGTGTGTCACACTCATGCAAATGTTGTTTTCACCCTAATCCATTTAGTCATGACTTATTAGGAGCCAAATGGATGGTGTTATTGTTGCCTTGTTGATTTTTGTGTGTTTATGTGATAATAGCTTGGTTTTGGAAATAAAAACTTGATAAAACTCTTTGCATGCTAAGTGATCACATTAGTTATGGTTAATGCTAGGCTTGCATGTTGATTCTATGATGAAATTTATATGGAAACCATATTGTTTTTGGCTTGTAAGTTCGAAAGCATGCATGCATAGGTTCAACTTATGATTTTCAAAAGTTCTTTATTATTTGGATTGATCTTTGTTAATAATCTATAATTTCAGTTAAGTTAGGATATTAATTATGATATGCGCTCCTTGTTATGTGTTTTTGATTCGTATATATATGGAGGATTTAAGTTGTTATTTTTGAAATTGAGATGACTTGTAATTAGTATATTATTTTGACTCTTGTTTTGCTATATTGTACTCTAGGTAATGATGATCTCCACTAAGCCAATGTTGTATGTGTAACAACCCAAATTCGGGGTCAAGTTTTGGTGTCACGAAACATTCTTTACATAAAATAAAAGAATATTCAATTAACCCCTTGAATTCGTATCGTTTACAGGTTATGGTTTGAAATAAGAATCTAACCTTCCACAACTCACAATAACTAGAATACAGGTGTAAATACCTTTATACTAATGTTCTTGTCATATTCTTCTAGCATCTTCAATCTCTCGCAGCGGAGATTTCTCTAAATTCTGCTATCTATCAAAGCTATTCACTTTTATCCTTATCTGTTTCTGGAAGAAATAAAAATTTACAAAGGAAGAGTGAGCCAAAAATACCCAATAAGTATATAATTTGAGTTTCAAGCATTAATTTTAAAGGAAAATTTTCGGACAAAATCCTTAAACAATTTTAAATAATTCTATATATTTGAAGAGTTGAGCGAATAAACATTGTCTGTTACCAGCCTTTAATTATAAATCCAAAAGTGACAAGCGATTCCCAAATTCATTTTTTGAATCAGGGTTTTTTCCGGTTTTGGAATCATAAAACTTTCGAGAGAGAATGCCGTTAATGGAGATCAACAATAAATTAGACTGAACACTAGTTCACACCTATATCCTGGTAATTAGCCAGGATATAGTGCAAATCTATACCTACCTGTATAGATTCAGTCTGGTACCCAGGCTCTACGGCCCATCTCAAGGATCCGGTTATATCCCAGTCCTTAGGATTAAGAACACTTAATCCCACACATCACTATCCAGCCCGTAGAGTATTTTGATGTCAAATTATTTTGAATTCAAAACATCTCAATTCAGGGTTCGCAAAAAACCCGAAAGAATGGGTATTTGCTCAAGAGAGCAATCGAATTATAGGAACAATAATGAAAAAGCATGCATAATAAGAGTAATTGCAGTGATATAAAATATTTAACTATTCTGAGCTTAGAATAGGAACAAAAAAATATTTGCAGTATTTTAAAAGAAAGTTCAGGAATACTTGCCTCGATAAGCTTTAATCGCTATTACTGGTTGACTTTGGTTCGACTTGAACGTTCGGCTTTATCGCCAAACTATTATCCCATTTTGGATACGATCCCAACACTCAGGCCCTTTGATTAGAACTTCGTTAATCTCGACATCTAATCACTAGATCATTCCTAGTCCAACGTCAAATCTCGGGTGTTCCGACTAGGACCTATAGGGTTAAAATAACCTAATTCAGATAATCGCATAAGCTTAACATCAAATCGCTATCACCTCTACCCATACGGTTTCATACCCCGTCTCGTATTTATAGGTATTAGTGAAATACACATAGCAATTATGGCTTGCACCTTCAAAACTCGGTTCAGTATTTATTTTCGGAAAATACGTATACTCGTCATTTTGAAAAATAGGGCAATCGATTATTTATAAATTATTTTGTCTCAATCGCACTTAATTTCATATAATATAATTATATATGGTTATTCGACGTCTCCGATAATTACAGGGTACGTTCCCGTATTTTTCGGAATTAATTTCCCAAAAATCGGGCAGCGTTTCCTTTATTTATCGGCCTGCCCGTCGAATCAGTTCGACATCAATCATAATCATCCAATTCATAACCAAATTCACCAATCCCAATCACCGATATGAATTTCGTTATTAACAATTATTTATTATTATCCACTTTTGTTTCAAAATTAGTTTTATAACTAATTTTATTTATTTATAATTTAGGACTGTTAGTCCCTAACAATGCAACAAGAATTACAGAAGGGAGGTTGAATGGAATTCTTGAAACTTTTTCTCAATTAGAAAATGTTCTAACTTAAAATATATATGTCAGTGTTTTGATTTGCAAAGTGCGGAATGACAAGTTAAATATGAATCAAAACACAAAGTTACAAAAATACAAGTCTTTAAAACTTTCTGGTGGATTTGAATGTATCCACCATATATATATATATATATATCAAGAGAACTTTGTGAAGCTTGAATAGCTCACAGCTGCTTACAAATAAGAACAACTAAACTTACAGAGAAATGCTAAGGATACAGCTTACAATTGTTTCTCTGAGAAATTACTTGCTTAGTCTTGTTGTTGTTCTATTTGCTACTCTTGGTTTATATATCACCAAGATTACACAGTAATAAGTCAAGATAATAAAACAAAACCTATCAAGTCTAATACTATGCTACTTCATTACTCTCTTCCAGCATATTTGAATATCTTCATAATAGCATGGAAATGGCAATACTTCCTTGTTCTCAAAAACCCAGTTGAATAGGCTGCAACATTCCTTTTGCATACACTTGATGCATGTGACTGTGTTATCACTGTCAGCAGATGTTTGAATTGATCATCCGTCGGGTACATTATCATCCGTTGGGTAGCTTTGTTGATTATCCGTCGGGTAGCTTTGGCACTTGACTCCATTTCATTTGTGTAGAATTACAACACATCATCTATTTATATTTAATCAACCTATTCTGCATATCTACTAGCAGTCTACATGATTCACAAGCTACTACAGAATCTATACAAAGGTGTTTGCAGAAATGTGCTACATGACATATTGTTACATAAGCTACTCACTCGATGGATGTCAAATCATCATCCCTCAGGACTATATTGAGTCATCCGTCAGGACTATATCTGATCATCCATCGAGTGCTACATTTTTCACTAAGTAAAATCTACTAAGATGTTTTGCTAATGAAATCATCAAGTTCACAACATCTTCCCAACAATCTCCCCCAATTTATGTCTACTAGAATTATAGCCATAAATTAAGAGAAACTTGATGATAACAAAACACTCTAAAAATACAGATTTAACAAGTAGCAGATAAAACTAAACAGTGCTGCTATAATTACTTGAAAAAATTTACAAGGCACGGTGTACAAAGATTTGCTCACAGTCTTTTTCAAGGTGCTCCTCTAGCCAGAGTAGATTGATTTATTTCCTTGATGATCTGGATCTCTTTCCAAGCTTTCTGTTATTTTATTTTATCTGAGTTTGGAGCTGTCTGTGGAATTCCAGTTCATTAGATTCTGAGAGATTTAGCATTCCTTGCATTTCCAAAAAAGTCTCATTGTTAGAGATGCTTAACTGGTCTTCTAATCTGAAGAATCTTCTAACTCCCTTATCATCCATAAATTCCATCAGCTAGTAGGGCCTTAGATGCACTCTACTTCCAGTATAAGGAATAGTTAGAGTCTTTGGGAATGCATCCTTGGCTCTAATACTCCTCAGTTCTTTAATCTTCTTTAGAACTAGTCTTCTAGCTGTCACATTGAATCCAAAGTTCTTCTTGCAGGATGAATAAACCTTTATCAGCACATATTGGCTTTCTTGAAGGATCCTGTGAAGTGGCCGTTATATCTCTTTTCCTCCTTTGTACTTGAATACTAACCTTTCAGGCAGATTCCTGTAAGCATCAATCCTTCTTACTTCTTCCAGTTCATCTAGATAGAGGTTTAGATCTGAGAATTCCTTGATGTCACAGATGTACATGATGTCTCCCTTGTTGACTTTGGTTTGAGCTTTTGTTAGGGACTTGGATCTGAGAGTTGAGGGCTTCAATTTCTTGACTGCTCTGGTCTTTGTCTTATTTGGCTTCATGAAGTGAGGTAGATTGAGTTCAAGAATTGGTAGACTATCCCAGTCTATTGGCTCATCCTTTGGAATGATAGGTTCACCATGGAAATTCTTGGATGGACCTATCTTGAGTTCTCCATGTGCCACAGAGGGCATGAATGTTTGAGTTGTAATAGAAGTAGACTCTTTGGGAAAGTATCCTAACATCTCCTCATCACTGAAATCCAATTTCCTCTTGATTCTTTGCTTGTACCTTGGCTTCTTTGTCTGTGGAGGTTCATTTTCCATTACTTGATCTTGAGATTCAACAATTTCAGATGGTTGTGCAGAAATTTGTTGTGTGGGTTTCACAGCTTGTAACTTGGCCAAGATAACAGCTTGCTCCTTCTTTTACTTGAGCTTTTTAGCATCTAGAGCATCTTGCTTCTTTTCTTTCTTCACTCTTGCCTTTTCTTCCCTTTTTGCTTCAGCAAAATGAGGGTGTCCAGCCATCACAGAAATTTCCTTACCATTTCTGAAAATCTTGGCTATTCTCCTTTTTAGAGCTGAATCTGTCGGATCCTTATAGAATGTTATAGACCTGGCCAACAGCTTCTTCTCATCAGGCTTTGGTGTCTCATACACTGTGTCAAAGGGTTCTTTAATGAAGATTTTGGATAGTTCACCTTTGGCTTCAAAATTAGCTCAGCCTTCGGAGATTTGATGCAGGATGGTTGTCCTCTTTCCAGATTATTCATGCTTATATCGTTCATAGAGATTTTTCTGATTTGAGAGTTATGAATGGCTGATTTTTCTGGCTTCTTTGCTAGCCCAAACCTCTTTTGAATATCCTTATCAATTTTCTCCCAGTTGATTGGGCTCAACTGCTCCTTTTCAGCTGCTCTTAATGTGGCTGCTACTTCATTAATAAGGTCAATGTTTTCCTTAGTTGGTGGCTTGGTGAAAGAAATTGTAGGCACAGTTACTTTGCTGACTTGAATATTAAGCTGTTGATCCCCCTCACTTGAGCCTTTCTCCCTTTTTTGTTATCATCAAGTTGTGTGGGAGGGAGTTGAGCAGCCACCAACTGTTGGAGTAGTGCAGTCTGAGTTTCTTGATTGTTAAGTATCTTGGCCATTGACTTCTCTACAGCAGATAATCTTGAGTCCATGGCCACAACTTTCCTATTGAGATCAACCTCCTTCCTTAAGTTTTGAACAATTTCAGTCATGGTGGTTGCAGGAAGTCTAACATCCATCCTTTCTATGACATCTTGCTTGACTTCAGAAATTTCTTGCTTGATTGCATCCACACTCTGACTGTGTTGGACGGCTTGAATTTTATGCAGCTGGAGTGCTTCAAGATGTGCTGTGAGTAGCTTCTTTGTGCTGGTATTAGTAGATGCCTGAATGGCTGCTTGGGTGTCATGAATTAGCTTGAATAATGTTGATTAGAGATGTGAGTAGGAGCATTCTTTTGTTAGCATCCAGGCAAGAACATCTACATCTCCCCCTATGTCCATGCTATCTTCCTCATCATCCCTACAAGCATCCCCAAAAGAGCTTTCATCCAGTTCAAAATCACTGCCAATGTTGGAAGGCATAGCAGTGATTGCATCATTTGCTCTTTATAAAGATTGTGTAGTATGCACAAAGTTCAGCAATCTTTCAGCCTCCTCATTGCCATGTACAACTAGAGTTTGGTAAGCTGTTATAGGGTGAGTAAATGTCTCAGCATCTAGGGAAATAGAATCTATAACAGCTTGATATTCTTACTGAAATAGCCTTTTCCTTTCTGCATCACTGACATTCATTGACTCACTTGTAATGGTTTCCATCCTTATCACTCCTGTACCTGCATTTCTCTCATGATCTCTCTTTTGTTGCATCAAGGTCTCACCTTGGCTCCCCACCCTCACACCCTCACCTTCACCATCTAAGGTGGGACTCCTCACACTCTCTTTTTCCAGTCCTGAAGAAATGGACTGCATTGGTTCACTCTTTTCCTCTCATTTTTTCCTGGGAACAACCCAAACTCTCACTCATTTCACCCCCTTCCCTCAGTCCTAGGAGTGATTGCACTACTACTAAGTCTTCTGCACTTGTAATAATGGATGAAATTTGAAGCTGTGCAAAGACACTCGACGGATAAGGAATATCCATCAGGGTAGTAATTTTGCTAACCGATGGATGACTGCTGTTAGGCACATCCATCGGGATACAATCACTACTCGACGGATGAACAATATCCATCGAGAGAGTAGAAATAAATGAGTTTGGAGTGGAGACTATTGTGGACTCTATGCAGATTGATGAAAATTTTGGCACAGATGTCTCAACAGTCTCAGAAAGAAATGGCAAGTGAGCCAACAAATCATCTAGAAGATGATGCTCACTTGCTTGGATTTTTAGCTTCTCCAAGATAGTTGAAGATGGAGAATTTGGAAGTGATGTATTTATCATGTCAACATCCAAAGAGTGTGTGGGAGAATTTGGTGTTTTAGGTGCTTCAGTTGTTAGAGATTTTGGCTGTGACTCCACATTTATTGGAGCCACATCAACCTGACTTTGAGAAGGTGCAGTGACTGTGTCTTTAGCACCAGTTTGCACAGTGTGTGAACCATGTGCATCCCCAAGGGTCTTTGATTTCTTCTTTCTAGTGTAAGTTTGGGGTGAAATTATGTCCCTTACCCTTTTGGCCTGTGCTCTTGGTTGAGAGCTATGTGTAATAGTCACATCCTTTTGGGATGATGCAACTAGTAATGAGCTTATATTCTTATTAAGTACTACAGTTTGTTGGGAAATTGCAGTGTGGCTAGGCTGGGAAACACTCACCTCTCCAACCTTATCCTTAGGGTTTCTTTGATGTTCACCCTGTCCCTCACCTTTCTTACCCACCTTCACACTCCCCTCTTTTGGTTCGGTGGATTTTGCAACTGGCATCTTTTGAGAGACACCAGAGGGGGCTTTCTTTGTCTTTGTTTTTGAAATTTTGGATTTGGTAGCTTGGGTAGGTAACTGTTGGGTCAATGACACAGTTGCCATAGCTACACTAGAATGCAAAAAAGTTTGTGAGGTTGGAAGAGTAGAGACAGTTGAAATTACCTCACTTATCTGAGGTGCCTTCATAACTGGAAAATAGAAGAGTGGGACCTCTTTGTGATGGTTTGCCCTATTCAATTCTGCAATGATTCTCCTTTCTTGAACCCAACAATCTATTTTGTTGATTGGGTTCTCAAGCACAATATCCTCAGAGAGGTGGTTAGCAAGCATCATTAAAATGATAAACATTTTTACCCTTCTTATGTAGCTCCCCTAACTTAAATCCCAAATCAATTATGACAAGATCACTAAAGTTGAAAAATTTATCAGTTACTAGCATGTTTGGCATAGAGATATTAACTGAATCAAAATTGCTAATTTTACCAGAAAATACCTTAGTAACTACATCACATAGATAACTCCATTACTTCCTAAGACCCAACCTCCTAATTTCACTTAATTTAGAAGTAGAGAGTGCTAGCCCATGGAATTAAGCATATTAACAATGTCAGTGTCTGTGTGTGGAGAAGTTACAGTATTATCAGGAATTTTGAAACATGCTTTAACAATATCACTATTAACACATAATTCCTTACCTTTAATAGTGAAAGTGATAGTCTTATCAGTTGAGTTGTATGTTGCAGTCATCCACATTTCTTCAACAACCTCACAATAAATGGTTGGTGATTCCAGCATGGCATAGTTGAGTTTGCAGTTCTTCACAAAATCCATCATTGTGGTAGTCGCCAGACTCCTGAATCCCCTTGTTCACTAAAGCCGTGAAGTTTTTCTTCTCGTAGATAAATCCAGTTTGAGACATGATCTTGACGACATGTGCCATTGTTAGAGAGTGAAAATTGCAGAGAGAGAGATGATAATTGCTGTTGAGAAAGAGAGAAGTTAGAGTAGATGATTTGAGAATGATAGAAGAAATGAAATGAAAATGAATTATGCTTTTATACTTTCTCAAAAATAATTGTCAAAAATAATAAAGTAAAATAAAGTAACCAATAAGAATTTCCCAAAATAGTCATTTTAAAAATAAACTGTAAACATTCCATCAATTATTCGTCATGTTATGCTTACAAACTGTAAGTATACTCGATGGATAATGTTCAAAGAATCAACGGCTAAGAATAAGACAATTCGACGGATGAGGATAAATCAGTTATCCGTCGAGACATAAAATATTCCAGAAAAATAATTGATTTTATTAACAAATTGTATACCGACGGATGATCAAACCTGATGGATAATGATCATCCGTTGAGATGTAAATTTTGACTTAGCCAAAATTTCATTCAAGACTAAAAACTCAATTAAATTTCTGGCAATTATCTGTAAAGATTCAAGAGTAATTAAGCATACCTAACTTACTTACCAACCATGAAAAGGTGGATTCATCCAGTGGCTTGGTAAATATATCTGCAAGCTGCTTTTCACTTGGAACAAAATGTAGTTCCACAGTACCATTCATTACATGTTCCCTTATGAAGTGGTACTTGATGTCTAAGTGCTTTGTTCTTGAATGATGTACTGGATTTTCAGTGATGGCAATTGCACTTGTGTTATCACAGAAAATAGGAATTCTTTCCACTTGCAGACAATAGTCTAGCAATTGGTTTTTCATTCACAAAATTTGTGCACAACAACTACCAACAGCAATATATTCAGCTTCAGCTGTAGAAGTAGAAACTGAATTTTGATTTTTACTGAACCAGAACACAAGCTTGTTTCCTAGAAATTAACAAGTTCCTGTTGTACTTTTTCTATCAATTCTACAACCTGCATAATCTGCATCTAAATAACCAGTTAGATCAAAACCAGAATCTCTAGGGTACAAAATGCCAAGTTTTGGTGTTCCCTTGAGATATCTGAAAATTCTCTTAATAGCTACTAAGTGAGATTCTCTAGGATCAGCCTGAAATCTAGCACAAAGAAATGTAGCAAACATTATATCTGGCCTACCAGCTGTTAAGTACAGAAGTGAGCCACCCATGCCCCTATAACTTGAAATATCCACAGACTTTTCAGTAGTGTTTAATTCAAGCTTAGTTGTAGTGGTCATGGGAGTTTTTGTAGATGTTCCATCCATTAGATCAAACTTCTTTAAAATATCATAAATGTATTTAGTTTGACTAATGAATATTCCATCACTAACTTGCTTAACTTGCAAACCAGGAAAGTAAGTTAGTTCTCCCATCATGCTCATTTCATACTTGTTTTGCATCAATTTGGCAAACTTTTTACAAAGTTTCTCATCTGTAGATCCAAAAATAATGTCATCTACATAAATTTGAACAAGTATACTAGAGCCATTAACATTCCTAAAGAATAAAATTTGATCGACAGTACCTCTTGTGAAATGATTTTCTATGAGAAACTTTGACAAGGTGTCATACCAGGCTCTAGGTGCTTGTTTCAGTCCATAAAGTGCTTTTAAAAGATAGTAGACATATTCTGGAAAAATTGGATCTTCAAAACCAGGAGGCTGACTAACATAGACTTCCTCCTCCAAGTCTCCATTCAGAAAGGAACTTTTGACATCGAAAGAATGTGTGGGAGAATTTGGTGTTTTAGGTGCTTCAATTGTTAGAGATTTTGGCTGTGACTCCACATTTATTGGAGCCACATCAACCTGACTTTGAGAAGGTGCAGTGACTGTGTCTTTAGCACCAGTTTACACAGTGTGTGAACCATATGCATCCCCAAGGGTCTTTGATTTCTTCTTTCTAGTGTAAGTTTGGGGTGAACTTATGTCCCTTACCCTTTTGGCCTGTGCTCTTGGCTGAGAGCTATGTTCAATAGTCACATCCTTTAGGGAGGATGCAACTAGTAATGAGCTTATATACTTATTAAGCACTACAGTTTGTTGGGAAACTGCAGTGTGGCTAGGCTGGGAAACACTAACCTCTCCAAACTTATCCTTAGGGTTTCTATAATGTTCACCCTGTCCCTCACCTTTCTTACCCACCTCCACACTCCCCTCTTTTGGTTTGGTGGATTTTGCAACCGGCATCTTTTGAGAGACACCAGAGGGGGCTTTCTTTGTCTTTGTTTTTTGAAATTTTGGATTTGGTAGCTTGGGTAGGCAACTGTTGGGTTAGTGACACAGTTGCCATAGCTACACTAAAATGCAAAGAAGTTTGTGAGGTTGGAAGAGTAGAGACAGTTGAGATTACCTCACTTACCTGAGGTGCCTCCATAACTGGAAAATAGAAGAGTGGAACCTCTTTGTGATGGTTTGCCATGTTCAAATATGAAATAATTCCCCTTTCTTGAACCCAAAAATCTAATTTGTTGGTTGGGTTCTCAAGCACAATATCCTCAGAGAGGTGGTTAGAAAGCATCATTAAAAATATAGCATAGTAAACATTTTTACCCCTCTTATTTAGCTCCCCTAACTTAAATCCCAACTCAAATGTGACAAGATCACTAAAGTTGAAAAATTTATCAGTTACTAGCATGTAAAGCATGTTTAGCATAGAGATATTAACTGAATCAAAATTGCTAATTTTACCAGAAAATACCTTAGTAACTACATCACATAGATAACTCCATTCCTTCCTAAGACCCAACCTCCTAATTTAATTTAATTTAGAAGTAGAGAGTGCATAGCCCATGGAATTAAGCATATTAACAATGTAAGTGTCTGTGTGTGGAGAAGTTACAGTATTATCAGGAATTTTGAAACATGCTTTAACAATATCACTATTAACACAGAATTGCTTACCTTTAATAGTGAAAGTGATAGTCTTATCAGTTGAGTTCTATGTTGCAGTCGTCCACATTTCTTCAACAATCTCACAATAAATGGTGGGTGATTCCAGCATGGCATAGTTGAGTTTACAGTTCTTCACAAAATCCGTCATTTTGTGGTAGTCGCCAGACTGCTGAATCCCCTTGTTCACTAAAGCCCTGAAGTTGTTCTTCTCATAGACAAATCCAGTTTGAGACATGATATTGATGACTGGTGCCATTGTTAGAGAGTGAAAATTGCAGAGTGAGAGATGATAATTGCTTTTGAGAAAGAGAGAAGTTAGAGCAGATGATTTGAGAATAATAAAAGAAAAGCAATGAAATTGAATTATGCTTTTATACTATCTCAAAAATAGGCATTTTAAAAATAAACTATAAAAAATTCCATCAATTATTCGTCGTGTTATGCTTACAAACTATAAGTATACACGATGGATAATGTTCAGAGAATCAACGGCTAAGAATAAGACAATTCGACGGATGAGGATAAATCAGTTATCCGTCGAGACATAAAATATTCCAGAAAAATAATTGATTTTATTAACAAATTGTATACCGACGGATGATCAAACTCGATGGATAATGATCATCCGTCGAGATATAAATTTTGACTTAGCCAAAATTTCATCCAAGACTGAAAAATCAATTAAATTTCTGGCTACATTACAACTTGCAAATTATTTGTAAAGATTCAAGAGTAATTAATCATACCTAACTCACTTAGCAACCTTGAAAAGGTGGATTCATCCAGTGGCTTGGTAAATATATCTGCAAGCTGCTTTTCACTTGGAACAAAATGTAGTTCCACAGTACCATTCATTACATGTTCCCTTATGAAGTGGTACTTGATGTCTATGTGCTTTGTTCTTGAATGCTGTACTGGATTTTCAATGATGGAAATTGCACTTGTTTTATTACAGAAAATAGGAATTCTTTCCACTTGCAGACCATAGTCTAGCAATTGGTTTTTCATTCACAAAATTTGTGCACAGCAACTGCCAGCATCAATATATTTAGCTTCAGTTGTAGAAGTACAAACTAAATTTTGCTTTTTACTGAACCAGGACACAAGCTTGTTTCCTAGAAATTGACAGGTTCCTGGTGTACTTTTTCTATCAATTTTACAACCTGCATAATCTGCATCTGAATAACCACTTAGATCAAAACCAGAATCTCTAGGGTACCAAATGCCAAGTTTTGGTGTTCCCTTGAGATATCTAAAAATTCTCTTAATAGCTACTAAGTGAGATTCTCTAGGATCAGCCTGAAATCTAGCATAAAAACATGTAGCAAACATTATATCTGGCCTACTAGTTTTTAAGTACAGAAGTGAGCCAACCATGCCCCTATAACTTGAAATATCCACAGACTTTTCAGTAGTGTTTAATTCAAGCTTAGTTGCAGTGGCCATGGGAGTTTTAGCAGATGTGCAATCCATTAGATCAAACTTCTTTAAAAGATCATAAATGTATTTAGTTTGACTAATGAATATTTTGGCAAACGTTTTGCAAAGTTTTTCATCTGTAGAGCTAAAAATAATGCCATCTACATAAATTTGAAAAAGTATACTACAGCCATTAACATTCCTAAAGAATAAAGTTTCGTCAACAGTACCTCTTGTGAAATGATTTTCTATGAGAAACTTTGACATGGTGTCATACCAGGCTCTAGGTGCTTGTTTCAGTCCATAAAGTGCTTTTAAAAGATAGTAGACATATTCTGGAAAATTTGGATCTTCAAAACCAGGAGGCTGACTGACATAGACTTCCTCCTCCAAGTCTCCATTCAGAAAGGCACTTTTGACATCCAAAGAGTATGTGGGAGAATTTGGTGTTTTAGGTGCTTCAATTGTTAGAGATTTTGGCTGTGACTCCACATTTATTGGAGCCACATCAACCTGACTTTGAGAAGGTGCAGTGACTGTGTCTTTAGCACCAGTTTGCACAGTGTATGAACCATGTGCATCCCCAAGGGTCTTTGATTTTTCCTTTCTAGTGTAAGTTTGGGGTGAACTTGTGTCCCTTACCCTTTTGGCATGTGCTCTTGGCTGAGAGCTGTGTTCAATAGTCACATCCTTTAGGGAGGATGCAACTAGTAATGAGCTTATATCCTTATTAAGCACTACAGTTTGTTGGGAAACTGCACTGTGGCTAGGCTGAGAAACACTAACCTCTCCAACCTTATCCTTAGGGCCTCTTTGGTGTTTACCCTGTCCCTCACCTTTATTACCCACCTTCACACTCCCCTCTTTTGGTTTGGTGGATTTTACAACTGGCATCTTTTGAGAGACATCAGAGGGGGCTTTCTTTGACTTTGTTTTTGAAATTTTAGATTTGGTAGCTTGGGTAGGCAACTGTTGGGTCAATGACACAGTTGTCATAGCTACACTAGAATGCAAAGAAGTTGGTGAGGTTGGAAGAGTAGAGACAGTTGAAATTACCTCACTTACCTGAGGTGCCTCCATAACTGGAAAATAGAAGAGTGGAACCTCTTTGTAATGGTTTTCCCTATTCAAATCTGCAATGATTCTCCTTTCTTGAACCCAACAATGCAATTTGTTGGTTGGGTTCTCAAGCACAATATCCTCAGAGAGGTGGTTAGCAATCATCATTAAAAATCTAGCATAGTAAACATTTTTACCCCTCTTATTTAGCTCCCCTAATTTAAATTCCAACTCAAATATGACAAGATCACTAAAGTTGAAAAATTTATCAGTTACTAGCATGTAAAGCATGTTTAGCATAGAGATATTAACTGAATCAAAATTGCTAATTTTACCAGAAAATACCTTAGTAACTACATCACATAGATAACTCCATTCCTTCCTAAGACCCAACCTCCTAATTTCATTTAATTTAGAAGTAGAGAGTGCATAGCCCATGGAATTAAGCATATTAACAATGTCAGTGTCTGTGTGTGGAGAAGTTACAGTATTATTAAGAATTTTGAAACATGCTTTAACAATATCACTATTAACACAGAATTCCTTACCTTTAATAGTGAAAGTGATAGTCTTATCAGTTGAGTTGTATGTTGCAGTCCTCCATATTTCTTCAACAACCTCACAATAAATGGTGGGTGATTCCAGCATGGCATAGTTGAGTTTGCAGTTCTTCACAAAATCCGTCATTTTATAGTAGTCGCCAGACTGCTGAATCCCCTTGTTCACTAAAGCCCTGAAGTTGTTCTTCTCATAGATAAATCCAGTTTGAGACATGATCTTGAAGACTGGTGCCATTGTTAGAGAGTGAAAATTGCAGAGAGAGAGATGATAATTGCTTTTGAGAAAGAGAAACGTTAGAGCAGATGATTTGAGAATGATAAAAGAAAAGCAATGAAAATGAATTATGCTTTTATACTATCTCAAAAATAACTGTCAAAAATAATAAAGTAAAATAAAGTAACCAATAAGAATTTCCTAAAGTAGCCGTTTTAAAAATAAACTGTAAAAATTCCATCAATTATTCGTCGTGTTATGCTTACAAACTATAATGTTCAGAGAATCAACGGCTAAGAATAAGACAATTCGACAGATGAGGATAAATCAGTTATCCGTCAAGACATGAAATATTTCAGAAAAATAATTGATTTTATTAACAAATTGTATAACGACGGATGATCAAACTCGATGGATAATGATCATCCGTCGAGATGCAAATTTTGACTTAGCCAAAATTTCATCCAAGACTGAAAAATCAATTAAATTTCTGGCTACATTACAACTTGAAAATTATCTGTAAAGATTCAAGAGTAATTAAGCATACCTAACTCACTTACCAACCTTTAAAATGTGGATTCATCCAGTGGCTTGGTAAATATATCTGCAAGCTGCTTTTCACTTGGAACAAAATGTAGTTCCACAGTACCATTCATTAGATGTTCCCTTATGAAGTGGTACTTGATGTCTATGTACTTTGTTCTTGAATGTTGTACTGGATTTTCAGTGATGCAAATTGCACTTGTGTTACCACAGAAAATAGGAATTCTTTCCACTTACAGACCATAGTCTAGCAATTGGTTTTTCATTCACAAAATTTGTGCACAGCAACTGCCAGCATCAATATATTCAGCTTCAGCTGTAGAAGTAGAAACTGAATTTTGCTTTTTACTGAACCAGGACACAAGCTTGTTTCCTAGAAATTGACAGGTTCCTATTTTACTTTTTCTATCAATTCTACAACCTGCATAATCTGCATCTGAATAACTAGTTAGATCAAAACCAGAATCTCTAGGGTACCAAATGCCAAGTTTTGGTGTTCCCTTGAGATATCTAAAAATTCTCTTAATAGCTACTAAGTGAGATTCTCTAGGATCAGCCTGAAATCTAGCACAAATACATGTAGGAAACATTATATATGGCCTACTAGTTGTTAAGTACAGAAGTGAGCCAACCATGCCCCTATAACTTGAAATATCCACAGACTTTTCAGTAGTGTTTAATTCAAGCTTAGTTGCAGTGGCCATGAGAGTTTTTGCAGATGTGCAATCCATTAGATCAAACTTCTTTAAAAGATCATAAATGTATTTAGTTTGACTAATGAATGTTCCATCACTAACTTGCTTAACTTGCAAAACCGGGAAAGTAAGTTAGTTCTCCCATCATGCTCATTTCATACTTGCTTTGCATCAATTTGGCAAACTTTTTACAAAGTTTCTCATTTGTAGATCCAAAAATAATGTCATCTACATAAATTTGAACAAGTATACTAGAGCCATTAACATTCCTAAAGAATAAAATTTGATCGACAATACCTCTTGTGAAATGATTTTCTATGAGAAACTTTGACAAGGTGTCATACCAGGCTCTAGGTGCTTGTTTCAGTCCATAAAGTGCTTTTAAAATATAGTAGACATATTCTGGAAAAATTGGATCTTCAAAACCAGGAGGCTGACTAACATAGACTTCCTCCTCCAAGTCTCCATTCAGAAAGGAACTTTTGACATCGAAAGAATGTGTGGGAGAATTTGGTGTTTTAGGTGCTTCAATTGTTAGAGATTTTGGCTGTGACTCCACATTTATTGGAGCCACATCAACCTGACTTTGAGAAGGTGCAGTGACTGTGTCTTTAGCACCAGTTTACACAGTGTGTGAACCATATGCATCCCCAAGGGTCTTTGATTTCTTCTTTCTTGTGTAAGTTTGGGGTGAACTTGTGTCCCTTACCCTTTTGGCTTGTGCTCTTGGCTGAGAGCTATGTTCAATAGTCACATCCTTTAGGGAGGATGCAACTAGTAATGAGCTTATATACTTATTAAGCACTACAGTTTGTTGGGAAACTGCAGTGTGGCTAGGCTGGGAAACACTAACCTCTCCAACCTTATCCTTAGGGTTTCTTTGATGTTCACCCTGTCCCTCACCTTTCTTACCCACCTTCACACTCCCCTCTTTTGGTTTGGTGGATTTTGTAACCGGCATCTTTTGAGAGACACCAGAGGGGGCTTTCTTTGTCTTTGTTTTTTGAAATTTTGTATTTGGTAGCTTGGGTAGGCAACTATTGGGTTAATTACACAGTTGCCATAGCTACACTAAAATGCAAAGAAGTTTGTGAGGTTGGAAGAGTAGAGACAGTTGAGATTACCTCACTTACCTGAGGTGCCTCCATAACTGGAAAATAGAAGAGTGGAACCTCTTTGTGATGGTTTGCCATGTTCAAATATGAAATGATTCCCCTTTCTTGAACCCAAAAATCTAATTTGTTGGTTGGGTTCTCAAGCACAATATCCTCAGAGAGGTGGTTAGAAAGCATCATTAAAAATATAGCATAGTAAACATTTTTACCCCTCTTATTTAGCTCCCCTAACTTAAATCCCAACTCAAATGTGACAAGATCACTAAAGTTGAAAAATTTATCAGTTACTAGCATGTAAAGCATGTTTAGCATAGAGATATTAACTGAATCAAAATTGCTAATTTTACCAGAATATACCTTAGTAACTACATCACATAGATAACTCCATTCCTTCCTAAGACCCAACCTCCTAATTTAATTTAATTTAGAAGTAGAGAGTTCATAGCCCATGGAATTAAGCATATTAACAATGCAAGTGTCTGTGTGTGGAGAAGTTACAGTATTATCAGGAATTTTGAAACATGCTTTAACAATATCACTATTAACACAGAATTGCTTACCTTTAATAGTGAAAGTGATAGTCTTATCAGTTGAGTTCTATATTGCAGTCGTCCACATTTCTTCAACAATCTCACAATAAATGGTGGGTGATTCCAGCATGGCATAGTTGAGTTTACAGTTCTTCACAAAATCTGTCATTTTGTGGTAGTCGCCAGACTGCTGAATCCCCTTGTTCACTAAAGCACTGAAGTTGTTCTTCTCATAGATAAATCCAGTTTGAGACATGATCTTGATGACTGGTGCCATTGTTAGAGAGTGAAAATTGCAGAGTGAGAGATGATAATTGCTTTTGAGAAAGAGAGAAGTTAGAGCAGATGATTTGAGAATAATAAAAGAAAAGCAATGAAAATGAATTATGCTTTTATACTATCTCAAAAATAGGCATTTTAAAAATAAACTGTAAAAAATTCCATCAATTATTCGTCGTGTTATGCTTACAAACTGTAAGTATACACGATGGATAATGTTCAGAGAATCAACGGCTAAGAATAAGACAATTCGACGGATGAGGATAAATCAGTTATCCGTCGAGACATAAAATATTCCAGAAAAATAATTGATTTTATTAACAAATTGTATACCGACGGATGATCAAACTCGATGGATAATGATCATCCGTCGAGATATAAATTTTGACTTAGCCAAAATTTCATCCAAGACTGAAAAATCAATTAAATTTCTGGCTACATTACAACTTGCAAATTATTTGTAAAGATTCAAGAGTAATTAATCATACCTAACTCACTTAGCAACCTTGAAAAGGTGGATTCATCCAGTGGCTTGGTAAATATATCTGCAAGCTGCTTTTCACTTGGAACAAAATGTAGTTCCACAGTACCATTCATTACATGTTCCCTTATGATGTGGTACTTGATGTCTATGTGCTTTGTTCTTGAATGCTGTACTGGATTTTCAATGATGGAAATTGCACTTGTTTTATTACAGAAAATAGGAATTCTTTCCACTTGCAGACCATAGTCTAGCAATTGGTTTTTCATTCACAAAATTTGTGCACAGCAACTGCCAGCATCAATATATTTAGCTTTAGTTGTAGAAGTACAAACTAAATTTTGCTTTTTACTGAACCAGGACACAAGCTTGTTTCGTAGAAATTGACAGGTTCCTGGTGTACTTTTTCTATCAATTTTACAACCTGCATAATCTGCATCTGAATAACCACTTAGATCAAAACCAGAATCTCTAGGGTACCAAATGCCATGTTTTGGTGTTCCCTTGAGATATCTAAAAATTCTCTTAATAGCTACTAAGTGAGATTCTCTAGGATCAGCCTGAAATCTAGCACAAATACATGTAGGAAACATTATATATGGCCTACTAGTTGTTAAGTACAGAAGTGAGCCAACCATGCCCCTATAACTTGAAATATCCACAGACTTTTCAGTAGTGTTTAATTCAAGCTTAGTTGCAGTGGCCATGAGAGTTTTTGCAGATGTGCAATCCATTAGATCAAACTTCTTTAAAAGATCATAAATGTATTTAGTTTGACTAATGAATATTCCATCACTAACTTGCTTAACTTGCAAAATAAGAAAGTAAGTTAGTTCTCCCATCATGCTCATTTCATACTTGCTGTGCATCAATTTAGCAAACTTTTTGCAAAGTTTCTCATCTGTAGAGCTAAAAATAATGCCATCTACATAAATTTGAAAAAGTATACTAGAGCCATTAACATTCCTAAAGAATAAAGTTTTGTCAACAGTACCTCTTGTGGAATGATTTTCTATGAGAAACTTTGACATGGTGTCATACCAGGCTCTAGGTGCTTGTTTCAGTCCATAAAGTGTTTTTAAAAGATAGTAGACATATTCTGGAAAATTTGGATCTTCAAAACCAGGAGGCTTACTGACATAGACTTCCTCCTCCAAGTCTCCATTCAGAAAGGTACTTTTGACATTCATTTGATAGACCTTGAAATTGGCATGGGCTGCATAGGCTAAGAAGATTCTGATGGCTTCAAGTCTTACAACAGGAGCAAAGATTTCATCAAAATATATTCCTTCTTGTTGACAGTATCCCTTAGCAACCAATCTAGCTTTGTTCCTGACTACTATGCCATTTTCATCCATCTTGTTTCTGCATACCCATTTGGTGTCTATTGGACTTTTTCCTTTAGGCTTGAGCACCAGCTTCCATACTTTGTTCCTTTCAAATTGGTTTAGCTCCTCCTGCATAGCTAAAATCCAATCAGGATCCAACAAAGCTTCATCTACCTTATGTGGTTCTTCCTTAGAGAGGAAGCTGCTACTTAGACATTCTGCTTGAGTTGCTCTCCTTGTTTGAACTCTAGAAGATACATCATCAACGATGAGCTCAAAGGGGTGATCCTTTATCCATTTCCTTTGTTGAGGTAGATTAGCTCTAGATGAAGAGGCCTCATTGTTGTCTTGATGTGTGATTGAGTTTTGATTATTAGAAACTCCCCATGAGTTTATGGATCTTTGATTTGAGAAAGGGGAACTTTCTGTAAGTGATCTATTCTGACTTTCAGCTTCTTTTGATAACCCGACGGATGGTGAATTTTGAGTACCGACGGATGAAGCTGGTTGTCTCCCGACGGATAAAGCAGATTGTCTCCCGACGGATGAAGCATTTTGCAACTCGAGAGATGTTGAATTATGTGCTTCATTGATAATAGATTTTTCTGCATTATCCTTTGATACTGTTTCTTGATCACTTTCATCATCATTGTCATCACTAATCATCTCCATATTGTCAAATTTGACGCTCTCA
Organism: Apium graveolens; assembly: GCF_009905375.1. NCBI lineage: Eukaryota > Viridiplantae > Streptophyta > Magnoliopsida > Apiales > Apiaceae > Apium > Apium graveolens. The sequence goes on along the minus strand of NC_133650.1, from coordinate 76,828,447 downwards.
TGGTAATCTCCATCTTGTAGTCCTTCAATCTTTTTATCATCAAACACAACATGTATTGATTCCACAACAATGTTGGTTCTCAGATTGTAGACTCTGTATGCTTTACCAACAGCATATCCAAAAAAAATTCCTTCATCTGCTTTAGCATCAAACTTCCCATTCTGATCAATTTGATTTCTCAAGATATAACATTTACAGCCAAAGACATGAAGAAAATTTAGAGTTGGCTTCTTGTTCTTGAACAATTGGTAGGGAGTCATGCATTTTCCTTGATTTATCAATGAAACATTCTGAGTATAGCATGCAATATTTACAGCTTCAGCCCAGAAATATGTTGGTAACTTTGATTCTTCAAGCATTGTCCTTACAACTTCAATAAGTGATCTGTTCTTTCTTTCTACAACTCCATTTTATTGCAGAGTTCTTGCTGCTGAAAATTCATGCATAATCCCATTTTCTTCACAGAATATTGTCATAACAGAATTCTTGAACTCAGTTCCATTGTCACTCCTGATTCTTCTAACTTTAAAATCAGGATGATTGTTGACTTGCCTTAATTGATTGATGATGATTTCACTAGCCTCATCTTTAGACTTAAGGAAATATGTCCAAGAGAACTTTGAGAAATCATCTACAATTACTAGGCAAAATCTTTTCCTAGAGATGGACAACACATTGACTGGTCCAAACAAATCCATGTGTAGTAGTGCAAAGGTTTTTCAATTATTGAATCAAGCTTCTTTCTAAATGATGCTTTAATTTGCTTTCCCTTTTGTCAAGCATCACACAGTCCATCCTTAGAAAACTCCACTTGAGGAATGCCTCTAACCAATTCTTTCTTTCCAAGTTCATTCATAGTCTTGAAGTTTAGATGGGATAGCTTCTTGTGCCATAGCCAACTTTCATCTTGACTTGCTTTACTGAGAAGACAAGTAACATATTCTGCATTTGATGAGTTGAAGTCAGCTAAGTACACATTTCCTTTTCTCACTCCAGTGAGAACCACTTTGTTGCTCCTTTTGTTTGTCACAACACAGGCTTCTAAGTTGAAGGTCACTGAATTGCCTTTATCATAAAACTGGTTGATACTCAACAAATTGTGCTTGAGACCATCCACTAAGGCAACCTCCTCAATGATGACATTGTCTTTTGAAATCAAGCCATATCCCACAGTATAACCCTTACTGTCATCTCCAAAAGTAATACTTGGACCAGCTCTCTCCTTGAACTCTGTGAGCAGGGTAGAATCTCCAGTCATGTATCTTGAACAAACACTATCCAAGTACCATAGATTTTTTATGTTTCCCTGCACACATTAAAATCAAATCAAGTTGATTTTGGTACCCAAGTTTCCTTGGGTCCTGCCTTGTTAGCTTTCTTCTTCTATTTCTTAGGTTTGATCTCATTTGACTTGGGGATATCAGATTCATCCTTAGTCATTTTAGTTGGACCTTTGCAACCATTCATTAAAACAGAATTATCATGCATATTTTGATTAACAGGAAATGGCATGCTATTAGTAAACATGTTATTCCAGTAGGGCATGCTAAATGGCATTTGAGGCATACTAAATGCAGCATAATAAGGATTAGGTGCAAATGGTATATTATCAAACTGTGCATTCATATTCTGTGTAGACATAGCATTCATAGGCATAGAAGGCATGGTATTCATGTTGGGAAAAGGAGGTGGCACAGATATGGAAGTAGGCATATCAGTTTTGCAATTAACAGACAGATGATTTACACTACCACACTTAACACAGATTTTTCTTGGAGCATACTTATCAGGTGTGTAGTGGTTATATTTGTTAATCCCTACCTTACCATTTCTATTGTTTTTCTTTTTAGCCTCTGTTTTAACCTCAATCTTTTCTAGTCTGTCATTCAATTGCTTGATAGAAAGATGACCAACATTTATATTATTTTCCTTCTTCACTTGACTAGATTCTCCTGAAATGAAGTTTTTGGAAACTGATCCATATTTTTCATTTAACTTAGCAAGTTTGGCTTTACTCACATGTTTGCTTACAGCCGACGGATGAGGATTTATGTCACTCGACGAATAATCCTTTTGGTTATCCGACGGATGTCTCTCATCATCCGTCGAGCCCACATCTATTAGCAATCCTTCAACCAAATTGGATTCCAGCTTCTCCTTATTCTTCTTCCAGGCTGCATCACAAAAGGACTCAATACCTTGAACTTTGGTGATTTGCGCATGAACATCTCTAGATGTTTTCCATGCCTTAATCACCTCCTGTTCTCGTTCAAGCTACTTCTTCAAAATCTCTTCTTTCTTCAAGGACTCAGTTAATTCATCCTTAGCAATCTTACACTCAATTCTCAGTTTTCAAATTAAAAAAACTGAGACTCTAGCACATTATTTCTCTCACTTAAAAACAAATTATTTTCTTTGATTTTAGCCTTTTCCTTAGTGAGGGACTTAAAGTGTAACACGCAAATGATATAATTATGTAGACATATCATTTATTGCATCATTACACTCGGCTTTAGATAAATGTGAAAGGTTAGTGGTGATTACCTGATTACTTGAAGAACTTGTTTCTGTTTCATCAGACTTGGCCATTAGGGCTAGACTGACATAGCTGAAATCCTCATCCTCATCCAGACCATCTGTTGCCCAGTCATTTTCTTGTGTAATAAAAGCCCTTTCCTTTTATTTGAGCAACTCAAAATATTTCTGTTTATAATCCACAGGCTCAAACTTCTTCTTGATGGAATCTGACTTTCTACACTCACTGGAAAAGTGCCCTGCCAAGCCATATTTGAAACATTTAAATTTTGATTTATCCACCATGTTTCTATTTGGCTTAGCTGCTCCAAAGTTCTTCTTGAACTTGAGCTTGGCAAATCTTCTGGAAAGAAATGCTAGATGTTCATCAATGTCATCCATATCATCTTGGCTCAATGAATCTTCATTTTCTGCCACCAGCCCTTTGCCCTTGTTTTCACAGACCTTTGAAGTAGACTCAATAACTTTTATCTTCATTTCCTTCTCTTTCTCTAACTCAGCAACCAGTGCAATGGACCTTCCTTTCTTCTTTCCTTTTTCCATCCTCTCATCTTGCTCTATTTCAAGCTTATAAGTTTTCAGGATACCATACAGTCTCTCCAAAGTAAACACCTTATAATCTTGAGAGTTTCTCAATGAGACTGTCATTGGTTTCCATTCCTTTGGAAGAGATCTAAGGAACTTAAGATTGGAGTCTTTTGTCTGATAGACTCTTCCATGCAACTTCAGAGCATTTAGTAGTTTTTGAAATATACTAAAAATGTCAGTGACGGATTCAATATCTTCACAATAAAAGTGCTCATATTGCTGAATTAGCAGCTGCATGTTATTTTCTCTAACTTGTTCAGTGCCATCACAAATTATTTGAATGGTGTCCCAAACCTCCTTGGCTGTCTTGTAATTACATGAGGACCTCTCTCTATGCAATCCACATAGGCCTCATCTTGAGAAAGTAAATGGAGATGCATATTTACCTTCCAGTGATGGTAATTATCTTTGTCCAAAAAATGAATCTTGACTCCGACATCCTTCTTGTTCATCTTGCTGTTTGTTGTGATCTTTAAACTCTTTATTCTTCAAGAGCTTTCTCTGATACCAATTGTTAGTCCCTAACAATGCAACAAGAATTACAGAAGGGGGGTTGAATGGAATTCTTGAAACTTTTTCTCAATTATAAAATGTTCTAACTTAAAATATATATGTCAGTGTTTTGATTTGCAAAGTGCGGAATGACAAGTTAAATATGAATCAAACACAAAGTAACAAAAACAGAAGTCTTTAAAACTTTCTGGTGGATTTGAATGTATCCACCAGATATATATATATATATATATATATATATATATATCAAGAGAACTCTGTGAAGCTTGAATAGCTCACAGCTGCTTACGAATAAGAACAACTAAACTTACAGAGAAATGCTAAGGATACAACTTACAATTGTTTCTCTGAGAAATTACTTGCTTAGTCTTGTTGTTGTTCTATTTTCTACTCTTGGTTTATATATCACCAAGATTACACAGTAATAAGACAAGATAATAAAACAAAACCTATCAAGTCTAATACTATGCTACTTCATTACTCTATTCCAGCATCTTTGAATATCTTCATAATAGCATGGAAATGGCAATGCTTCTTTGTTCTCAAAAACCCAGTTGAATAGGCTGCCACATTCCTTTTGCATACACTCGACGCATGTGACTGTGTTGTCACTGTCAACAGATGTTTGAATTGATCATCCTTCGGGTACATTATCATCCGTCGGGTAGCTTTGTTGAGTATCCGTCGGGTAGCTTTGGCACTTAACTCCATTTCATTTGTGCAGAATTACAAGATATCATATATTTACATTTAATCAACCTATTATGCACATCTACTAGCAGTCTACATGATTCATAAGCTACTACAGAATCTATACAAAGGTGTTTGCAGAAATGTGCTACATGACTTATTGTTACATAAGCTACTCACTCGATGAATGTCAATTCATCATCCGTCGGGACTATATTGAGTCATCGGTCGGGACTATATCTGATCATCCGTCGAGTGCTACATTTTTCACTAAGTAAATTCTACTAAGATGTTTTGTTAATGAAATCATCAAGTTCACAACATCTTCCCAACAAGGACTCGGAATTAATTCATCACGGTCCACCGTCGACTCGCCGAAGCTCATCGTCGACGGCGGTAAAATTCGTCAATACCCGTTAAATTCGGGTTTCCATACGAATTCCACCGATTTACAATTAATAATTTTTCCCGCATGAATTTTTATTTCACGAATCGCAATCAATAATTTCTGCAGAAAATAGTAAAATAAATTAGTAAAATAAAGAAAAATCTACAACAGTTAAACCCAGCCAATAACAACAGTCTAAACAAGCACACGCAGACACACGCGTCGAAGCGCGCGGCTCACGCACACCGGACACAGCCGGCTGCCACGCCGGAAAAATGCGGCGGCAACCGGAATTAGGGGAAACAGGGGGACCACATCAGCACACAAATACAGATCTATACACATTACACGCACGTATAACACAGGCACACAAACACACACTATACCCACACAAACACACACCATACACGCAACACACCCACACAACTGCACAGAGAACCAAGTCGGAACAGAGGCAAGGCGACAACAGGAATACAAGCCCGTCATCGGAATCAAAAACAAAGCAAAGGCAATAAAACTTACCAAGAACGGGGGATTTAGGTGGGGAAAAATAAAAGAGAAAGATAATCGAGAGGAGAGATTGAGAGTAAGGAGAGGAGAGAGATCGATTGAGAGATAGAGAGGTCGAAGAGAGAGAGAGATGAGAGTCGGTGAGGGAGAGATTACAGAGAGTTTATTTGGGGAAAAATGAATATATCCGATTACTTAGCCCGGAAACTGGATTTGTACCGTAATTTGTCAATTCAATGAACATTTATGGGTAAAATAACCCGAAATTTTTTTATGAGAATAGCTTTAAAATTTTTGGGGTAATTAAACACTAATAAAATAAAAATATTCAAAAAAATTTAACCATTTTTGGATTGCATATCCGGCCCGCATTTTATAATTTAATGAATACGCGTGCGGTTAAATAAAAGCCAGAAATTTACCGGAATAATTTTAAAATTCTCGACATAATTAAAAAGTAGTAAAATAAAATTTTCATAAATTTTTGAAGAATTCTGAAATTAAATACTCATTTTACAATTAAATGCAATCAGAAAATCATTTAAACATAAATAATTGATAAAATATTAATTTCTAAATTTTACAAACTATTAAAAATAAACATTGAAATTATAAAAGCATAAAAATAATTTTTGAAACAATTTTAACATTTATGAGAATAATTATTCAATAAAATCATTTAAAAGCAAAACAATTCGTACAACTCATTAATTAATTATACAATTAATCTTTGTACCCAACAAATCACACACAATTAATAATAATGCAACGCACAGCTGACAGATCCATCAAGTATTTTATTTATTTATTAATTCGATAATTACATTTACATATCGGATCCAAAAATAGGTTATTTAGCCGCTAAGTAACTATAAAGACGATACGATTTTAATACCAGTTTGGATAATTATTAAAAAAGAGCCTCTTACAAAACACTTTATACGACAATAAGGGAATAATATCTCGCCTTTTGAGAATACAGATTTTTGTCGATCTATAAAATGCTTAGTGTATCGAAAATTTGACGACGGGACCCGTACATGTCAAACCGTACCCCAGATTGAAAAAGTCAAAACATGAAAAGTATTCAGAATAATCAGATTAGGTTACGAAGGAGATTTCGGAAGAGTTTCGGGTTGTAAAAATGCAAAAATGGTTGAAGTGGGACGATTTGTGATTCTAAAAAGTAATTTTATAATTACGTAAAAATAATCATTATTAATTCTATAAATCCTTATAAATCATATGATGATCCAAAAATTACCAGAAAAATATCAAGACTATCTACATTTTATCCTGGATAAGTAAAAATTAAAATATCTAAATTTTATCAGAAATAAACATCCAAATATTATTATCCATCATCAAATAATTCACCAAAATTCACATAAAAATCACATAATAATTATGTATTGATAAAAATAATTAAATAATATTTCCCGGACGTTACAGTGTGTGGGAGCGTTACTTCAGTTGGTTTCCTTGGTTGAGGTTTGGTTTGGGTTTTGATTGATGTTTGGTTTGGTTTGTCAAGTGGGAAACATGGTGGAAAGGGGTACATTAGATTCTGTAGAATTTTAGTTTGGTCCCATGAGGTTTAGAGTGAGATTTGACCTTGTCATTGTAATGCACTTTGAGGCCCAAGCCACCAGAAGCTAGTACTAGGGGTATACTTCAGATTTTAGGTGTTTGTTATAGGTTTGTAGGTTGTTTGGTTAGGTGCACGAGCGAAAACACAAAATCTGTCCAGTAGGGGACAATTTTAACGCAACCTGGAAATGGGGAGTTTTGACCATGTCATGGGTAGGCCCTCACTAGGCCTTGGATGGCCCTAGTTAGAGGGAGTGTCTGAGGTATTTTTCCAGCCATAGTTCATAGGAATTGAGTTAGAATCATGTGTTATAAGTTAGTGCAAATCAGGACACTTTTATGTCCAAAAAACAGGGGAACATTGGAGTTTAAGCTTAGGCCTAGGTAGGCCCAAGCAAGGCCTTTAGGTCACACCAAGTTTGGGAGTTACCTTATGAACAGAAGAGTCTAGTGTAGAAGTTTGGGAGGTAAACTTGAGGAATAAGGGTGTCAATTATTCTCATAAACCCATTGGTGTCATCCTGAAATCACTATAATGAACACATTCACTTAACATTTAGTTTTAGAGCACTTATGAGTAAATCCTAGGTTGACCATCATAGTTGTAAGATATTATAAGGTCATTAGAGTGTAGGGCCTATGTCAGGGTCAATAGGGACTTGATGGTTTAGAAAAGAAACTTCGTGTTTCGAGGTCAATATTAGGAGTTTTGACTAGTTTAGCATAATTAAGTGACTTGAGTAAGTGGAGTGAGATCATCCAAGCTTAGTAGTGCAATATAGTGTGTTGATGTATTATTATATATTTAAATGTGTTATGTGAGCATATGTGTCTGTGTGATCTAGTATGCTTATAAGATAATTGTAAGCATGTATATGTATATAGGCCTAAGTGCCAATGTGCTTACTTTCAGTTTATAAATAGGTTGAGGTGAGAAATATTTTAATGAGGCTATTATTATTTTGTGTAGGCTCTCGAGATGAGGGTAAAATTTCCATTAAAGTCGAGTAGAGCTCCCAGTTGCTCCCACCTGCCAGTCAAGTCAAGCTTTTCTCAAGGCAAGTATTTCAACCTATCTTTTTTTGTTTACACTGCAAGTGTGTGTTAACCTAGCTTTCATATATAATACTAGTATTCTAATTTACCTTGATATACATGTATGCATGACCCAAGTGGTTTCAAATCTATCTTTGGTATTGCATGCAAATGCCATGAACCCTCAAGTATCTATTGCAAGTAGTTTAACTTTACTTGGAGATTGTTATGCAAGTAATTCAAAAGTCATACCATGATAGTATACCAAAATAATTGTGATGCTTAACCCTGTATAAGTTGTATTTAGCAACCTTATCTTGACACCTAATAGTCAGTTATTCCTCAAAGTTGTTCATATATGCATGTTAACTCCATTCTTATCCTTAAACCATGAGACCCTATTATACTTTGAACTGATACTCACCTTCTTTATATTTTAAATACCTATGTCTTATCTGTAACCACTACATTGAACCTAGTTTGACTTAGTTCCTTTATACTATCCTATAACCCTGTTAAACCGAAATACCAAATCCCTTATGAATAGAAACTTTGTAATTCCATTCGATAAGTTATCAGTCTAATTGATCGTGGCCTTAAAGTTTATTGAACCTATTCCATGTGCTTCGAAGGTTATCTAGAACCCTTGATAAAGATGTTCACTATTTAAGAAATTAACCATCACTTGGCATCGGTTTTTAAAATAAAAAGTTAAAAGTGGATTTTTAGTCCCAAAGGGGGACAAATGTTTTCTTTAGATAGTGGATCTGTACTGAGACGCAAGTCCTTTCCGCTTTTAAATTATAGGCTTAAAGGTTGCCTAGGGATCCCATTAATGTTCTAGAACCCAGCGAGGTTCGGGATTACTTCGCGGCCGATCATCGGTTGTAATCCGTAGCATCATAAAATAGTTTTTGATAAAGAAATGGTTTTTAATTGTTTTGCTACAAATAAATGATGCCATCACCCTGAAAGTTTATCTCTTGTTATTATATTATTGGATCTTTCATTTCCACTGTTATCCTTTCATTTTTGTTCATGTATTATATAGCCCTTGTTGAGCATTTGGCTCACTACTTGCTTTCATCCTGATATTTCAACTAGCAGATATGGTTAGATTCAATCAGATTGCGTGTAAGACTTCTGATGCCGATTCGTATGTTCGAGCTCAAGTAGATTAGTGATTGTTTTGTGTGAGGACTCGATATTGAAATCAAGTTTTAATAGTTAATAGTATTGGGCTATAACAAACCCTAAACTGTAAGATCTTGGATTCGGTGTATTTATTTTCCTTTTGTTAACTATTGTACATATTCAAGTTTTCTTTTTTTAAAGTTGGGGTGTGACAGGTTTTGGTCTCAGAGCTACGGTTTAGAGTCCCTGGACAGCCCAAATAGGTTATTAGATATATACATAGGTTATAGAATATTATGCGGGAGTGTGAGTATAGGTTAGGTGAATCCATTGTTAATAATTCTCTTATATATATATATATATATATTTATGCACTGTTTGACAGCAAAAGGCGCATTCCTCATCATCCTCTGAACCGTCTGACACAATTGCTTTCTCCCCGTGTATGCTGAGTTGAGGCGTGAGTTCAACAGGCTTCAGGGCAAGTATGATCGACTGTTAGAGCGATTGAAGAACATGTATCCGGACATCCAAAATTATGGAGGAAAGCCTAAGGAGCAGATGACTGTGAGACTTGAGACTTTAGTTCAGTACGTTAACACTAAGCTTGATGAGATGCCATCGCACCGAGACCGTACCAGCCAGTATAATATCCAGATGATTGCGGATGAGCTCCAGAGTATTGTGAAGACGCTTCGTGAAGAGAAGACTACCGGACCCCGTTCTGATGGAGTGGAGCCTTAGTTCTTTCCATTATCCACTTTTCATTATGTTGTGTTTTTAGATTTTGTAGAAATCCCTATTTTTTTTCCTTTAAATTAAGCATGTTATCCCTAGATTCAGACATTATTTTGATCTTGATGTACCTTGACCTTAATTTCGATAATTATGCACTATCGTTCTATTTGCTTTCAATTGTTCTTACGCCTTATATGCATCACCCTTATTGTTTAATTTGAACCCCGATTGTATATGTGAATATAATGACTTGTGACACCCTAACCTTGAATAATCTGCATTGTTCATACCTGTTTTGATATAACTTTCATTTCAGGATCATGCCACCTAAAAAGAAGAACCCGACAACAACTTCTACCATAGATCCTAATATTCTTTGATTGTTGGAAACCTTACAACAACAAACAAATGATATAGTTCACCAACAAAGAACTCTTCAACAATAATTTGAAAACTAAGATAACCGTGAAGCACACCAACCACCTGATCCACCAGTACCACCTCGACAAGTTGTCACTTTCAAAGCTTTTCAGAATATGAATCCACCTGCATTTCATTATACCACTGATGCAGTAATAGCTAACACATGGATTAAGGAAATGGAAAGAGCTTTTGAATTGGTTCAGCTAGGAGAAGATCAGAAGATGCCATATGTTACTTACTTTCTAAAAAATGAAGTCATTTATTGGTGGGATTCAGTGAAAGCTGAGGCAAATCAGCCGGTTTCTTGGGAAAGGTTTAAGAAGTTATTTCTGGAAAAGTATTACCCCAAGTACATGCAGAATCAGATAGAGCTTAAATTTCTTGAATTGAAGCAAGGAAGTATGTCTGTATTGGAGTACGAAAAAAAGTTTACGGAGCTGTCAAGGTTTGTGACGAAGTATGTGAACACTTAGGAAGAAAAAGCAAAGAGGTTCCAATAAAGATTAGTGCCTTGGATCAGAGAGCCATGTTTGAGCTCGATAGTTATGCTGGATTAGTACAGAAAGCTGCTTTGATTGAGAGTAATGAGATGCAGTCAAGGAAAGAAAAGGATAACAAGAAGAGAAAGGTTCCATTTTATGGAGAGAAGTCGGAAGTCGGAAGGTCACAAAAAAGGAGTGTGAAAAGGATTGGATTCCATAAAGGTGAAAATTTGCAGAAGAAGGGAAATTTGAATAAGAGAAAAGATGCTAAGGGGAACAACCAGTCAAGCTAAGGACAAGTTAGAGAAAATAGATTTTAGAGATCAGAGTGCAAGCACTGTGGAAAAAGACAACCAGGAGTGTGTAATAAGCTAAACATGACATGTTATAGATTCAACCAGAAAGGGCACTTGGCTAATGAGTGTAAGGTACCGAAGCCGGGAGTTACATTCTATAAGTGTGGAAAGGCTGGACATATAACTAGGGAATGCAAGTCAACTGGACCAGTCAAGGCTTTGATGAATGTGGCAAGTACCAGTGCACACGTGCCAGCTGAGGTATTGGCATTACCTCCACCATCTACAACAATAACTCCAAAAGCAATAGCAAGGACATTTGATTTAAAGATGAAGGATGTTGTTCAGAATTCTGAGGTGATAGCAGGTAAACTTTTAATGAATAATGTTGAAGCTAAGGTATTGATTGATTCTGGAGCTACAAGATCTTTTATATCAAAAACTTTTGTTGATAAACTTAAATGTGATAAAATAACCTTGAACGAGGCAATAGATGTGGTAATTGCGAACCAAGAGAAGATTCGTGTGAGTCAATTATGTCCTAAATGTGAGATTGATATTTCCGGGCATAAATTTTCAGCAGACTTGATACTTTTCAAGTTAGGGGAGTTTGATTTAATCTTAGGCATGGATTGGTTAGGAGAGAATAACGCTTAGATAAATTTTAAATCTAAGAAAGTGTATTTAAAGACGGAGAATGGAGATAAAGTAATATTTAAGGGTTAGAGGCAAGAACGACTATTTCTTACAATCGTCCAGGCTAAGAAACTGCTTAGGAAAGGTTGCAAATCGTTCCTAGCCTATGTAGTAGATTCAGAAAGAGAGAGCCTCAGCATGGAAGAAATTCCCGTAGTTAACAAATTTCCAGATGTGTTTCCAGATGAACTACAGGTTTACCGCCCGATTGACAAATTGAGTTTAAGATCAACCTTGCTCTGGGCACAGAACCAGTTTCGAAGGCTACTTATAGAATAACACCAACAGAAATGAAAGAGTTGGCGAACCCGCTGCAAGAATTGTTAGACAAAGGAGTGATACGGCCAAGTACATCGCCATGGGGAGCACCTGTTTTATTTGTAAAGAAGAAGGATGGAAGCATGAGGTTATACATAGACTATCGGGAGTTGAATAAGATGACGATTAAGAACTGTTACCCGCTACCAAGGATAGATGATTTATTTGATCAACTGAAAGGAGCTAAGTGTTTTTCCAAGATTGATTTAAGATCAGGATACCATCAATTGAAGATCAAAGCAAATGACATCCTGAAGGCAGCATTCAGGACAAGATACGGACATTATGAATTTTTGGTGATGCCTTTTGGGTTGACTAATGCCCCTGCAGCATTTATGGATCTGATGAACCGGGTTTTAAAAAGTATTTGGACAAGTTTGTACTGGTATTCATTGATGATATTCTTATATATTCAAAGTCAGAAGAAGAACATATGCAGCATATATGGATAGCATTGGAGATACTCCGACAAGAGAAGTTGTATGTAAAGTTTTCTAAATGTGAGTTCTGGTTAAAGGAAGTTCAATTTTTGGGACATATTATTGGAAGTGAAGGAGTCAAAGTGGATCTAGCAAAGATTGATGCAATTATGAGTTGGGAGAGACAAGAGATACCTACGGAAGTGCAAAGTTTTCTAGGATTGGCGGGATACTATAGAAGATTTGTTAAAGATTTCTCGAAAATCGCCACATCATTGACTAAGTTGACTAGGAAGAATCAGAAATTTGAATAGAATGCAGAATATGAAGATAGCTTTCAAGAATTGAAGCAGAGGTTGGTTACTGCCCCGATGTTAGTATTACCAGACAATCAAGGAGACTTTGTGATTTTTAGTGATACCTCACATAAATGTCTGGGTTGTGTGCTAATGCAACACAACAAGGTGATTGAGTACGCATCAAGACAGCTGAAACCACACACATGATTTGAAATTAGCAGCTATAATATTTGCACTTAAGATTTAGAGACATTACCTTTACGGAGATGAGATCTACACGGATCACAAGAGTTTAAAATATATTTTCACTCAGAAGGAGCTCAACATGAGGCAAAGGAGATGGTTGGAGTTAATTAAGGAATATGATTGCTCGATAAATTATCATCCGGGAAAGGCGAACGTGGTAGCTGATTCTTTGAGTAGAAAAGAGAGGTTGAATATGGTAGCAATACCAAAGGAATTATCTGAAGAAATTAAGAGATTTGAATTAGAACTTTATGTTTGCGGAAAAGTTGAAGAGATTTGTCATACTATGACTTTTCAGCCAACATTATTGGAAAAGATAAAGAAGTGTCAGGAAGAAGTGATGAAACAGGAGAATAATCAACTGACCGGAGAAGAGATTTGTACTCAAAGGGATGAACAAGGTATACTAAGGTTTTCCTCAAAAATTTAGATTCCTCATGTGACTGAATTGAAGAATGAGATATTGCAAGAAGCTCACAATTCTAGATTTTCAATCCATCCGGGAAGCACCAAAATGTACCAGGACTTGAAGCAGAACTTTTGGTGGCCAAATATGAAGCGAGAAGTAGCAGAATGGGATGCGAAGTGCTATACTTGTCAGAAAGTGAAGGCACAACATCAAAGATCGAGTAGATTAATTCAGCCCTTAAAGATTCCATACTGGAAGTGGGAAAACATTGCCATGGACTTTATAGTAGGATTACCATGAACGAAATCCAGACATGACGCTATATGGGTTATAGTTGATCGCCTTACGAAGTCGGCACATTTTCTTCCAATTAATGAAAGGTCTTCATTGGACAGATTGGTCCATCTGTATGTGCGTGAAATTGTATTACGACATGGCGTGCCTGTATTGATAGTTTCAGACAGAGATCCATGATTTAATTCAAGATTCTGGAAGCAATTTCAAGAAAGTCTTGGCACAAAGTTAAACATGAGTACGGTGTATCATCCGCAGACTAATGGTCAAAGCGAAAGGACAATTCAAACAATTGAAGACATGCTGCGTATTTGTGTGATTGATTTTGCAGGAAGTTGGGATGACTACTTGCAATTGGTAGAGTTCTCCTATAACAATAGTTATCACTCTAGTATTGGCATGCCACCATACGAAGCCTTATACAGATGGAAGTGCAGATCACCAATCAATTGGGATGAAGTGGGAGAAGGAAATATTGTAGGCCCGGAATTGGTGCAACAAATTCATGAGACAGTCAAATTGATTCAGAAGAGATTACTTGCTGCTCAAGATAGGCAAAGAAAGTATGCAGACCCTGCTCGTAAGGACATCAGATTCCAAGTAGGTGAAGCTGTATTACTGAAGGTATCACCGAGGAAAGGATTGTCTAGATTTGGCAAGAAAGGAAAGTTAGCACCTAGATATATTGGTCCTTTTGAAATTTTGAGTCAAGTAGGGAAGGTGGCCTATGAATTAGCTTTTTCGCCTCAGTATCAGCATGTGCATAATGTGTTTCATGTGTCATTGCTTAAGAAGTATAATCCTGATGCCAACCATGTGATAGAGTATGAACCTATAGAGATTCAGATAGACCTGTCATTTGTGGAGCAACCTGTCAAAATACTCGAATGTCAAGAGAAGAGTCTTAGAAATAAGTTGGTTAAGTTGGTAAGAGTACTTTGGAGAAATCCCAAGGTTGAAGAATCAACGTGGGAACTAGAGTCGGATATGCGTAGCCGGTATCCTCACTTATTCTCCTAGATTCTGAGGACATAATCCTTTAAGGGGGAGAGGATGTTATGACCGATATTTTTAAAACTTATCCATATATAATTATGTGTTTATAATTGAGATTTAAATTATGTTGAATTATAAATATGGATGATCTATATGTTGAGTGCCTATAAATTAAGTGTTTAATGTATTAGTTTATATATATAAAAAATTTGAAAGGAAAATCTTATTATTTAGTATTTTTAAATGATAATCAAAAGTATTTCATTTTATATGAAAAAAATCGATTTTTAAAATCTTTTAACAACAAATTTTCAATTTTTATATCATTAAATTTCTAAAATCTTAAGCTATCTTATGATATTTATTTTGTGATTTATGGAAGTGTATTTATTTTTATAGCAATTGTTTTATAAAAATTAGTTAATTTTTAATTTGCAATTTACTTAGTTTCCCATGCATGCATTTTGCTCCCAAACACAAGTTAAGGGAAAACTTGGAAATTTCAACCCCACTAACTACTACTTTACTAGCCAAATTACTACCTTATCCCTGCATGCAAAATGACACAAGCTTGCTTGAGGGTTACTCTTGCCAATTCTCACTTTCACTCACTTTCTAGTTAAATCAAAACCATAAAAATCAAGTACAAGTTGTCATAATCACACTCACTTCACTCCACTCCACCCTCACCTCTCTTCTCCCTCTCCCTCTCTCGGCCTCTCTCTCTCGGCCTTCACTCTCGGCCGAAGCCCCCCACCCCCCTTTTTCTTCATTTTTCATTCAAACATCCATCTTTCATTTAAGTAATCTTACTTCCCGTATCTTGTTCTTTAATAATCCAAAGATTTTAGGGTGAAAAATCTATGTTTTGATCTTGCATGGTAGTGTTTTGTTAAACTCAAAGTGAACACCCTTGATTATTGTGAATCTAAGGCTTTCACCATGAGATATATTATCATAGGGTTGAGAATGGCTAGACATGAGTGTGTCACACTTATGCAATTGTTGTTTTCACCCTAATCCATTCGGTCATGACTTGCTAGGAGCCGAATGGATGGTGTTCTTGTTGCCTTGTTGATTTTTGTGTGTTTATGTGATAATAGCTTGGTTTTGGAAATAAAAACTTGATAAAACTCTTTGCATGCTAGGCGATCATATTAGTTATAGTTAATTCTAGGCTTTCATGTTGATTCTATGATGAAATTTATATGGAAACCATATTATTTTTGGCTTGTAAGTTCGAAAGCATGCATGCATAGGTTCAACTTATGATTTTCGAAAGTTCTTGATTATTTGGATTGATCTTTGTTTTATAATCTATAATTTTAGTTAAGTTAGGATATTAATTATGATATTGATAAGTGGCATTTTATACTGCTTAGAGCGTCTCGTAATGGCTTGAATTGGTGTCTTGAACTCGAGTATTTTGTGTATTTAATGTGTTTTCGAGTGTTTTTGCATTTCAGGGTATGACTTGTTTGTACAGGAAAATTTCTTCGAAATAAGCCTTGGGAAGTACTTGGAATCAGTTGCGGGGAGTTGTGTGAAGAATTTCCCAGAAGGCATACAGGCGCCCGCCTGGAAGGAGCAGGCGACCGCCTGGTAGCAGGCGCCTGCCTGGAAGGAGGAGGCGGCCACCTGGGGTCAGAATTTCAGATTCTGGAATTTCTAATTCGAGTTCTATTGGGCTTCTGTAACTGCTGTTTCTTGTGGACTCTTATATAAGTAATCTTGGGAGACGTTTTGAACAATAAGTAACAAGGAGAGAAGATTAAGAAGACCGTTTTAGCACGCAACAACGAAGAAGAGGAAGCATACATTTATCTTGTGATTCTTTTAATTCGTTGTAACAGTGGATGCTAGTTTTCTTTACTCTTTGAACCTTAATACTCTTATGACGTACTCTGTTTTTATTAAGTAATTTTTATTAGTTTATATCGCTGTGTTTATATCATGTTTTCATATGAACCCATGGTAACGATGAGTTCTATTATGGGCTAATCGTGATCATAGGGTCATAATGGATTTACTATGGATTTCTTTAGTTAATTATTTAATACCTTGGTATATGGTGATTGTATAATATCTAGTATAGGTTGTGCTTATTCGTCTTATATGCGTTGTGAACATATAAGATAGTGTGTTAATCTCTTGTGAAGCGACAGTGACTTGAGATTTAGAACTTGCCATGCTAGCATTGGTTCATGTATTGTATACATGATTAGTGGGTAACTCTAACCATTTTACTTGCCCTGTGTAATCATAATGAATAACTCTTGCCTTGTCTTTAACGCGGTCTCATTGTTCCCAGGTATTTTTTGGGTAATCAATGTTCGTGAAGTTGCTCACGAATCAAAGTTTTAATGCGTCTCCTCCTTCTGCTGTTCAAGTCCATTTGGATTCTGAACTGGAAACGGAAGCTTTCGAGATTTCCCCAAAAGCGTTACCTTATATCCATGAATGAAAAACTTGTGATTAAATCGTTATGTTGTCAAATTCTGTAGACATATAGGGTCTCAACATAATTGATGCCTATTCAACTTCTATCTTAATTGTGGATGCTTGGTAGAATGGTATTCGTACAATGAAAGTTGGCGTTTATCAGTTTCATGTTATTCGATTAATATCATCACCATTACATGCTAAGGGAATAACAATAACTATTGAATGAAGTATTAATGAAGTTATGATCTCATGTGTGTTTAATATTGATAATTTAAGTGTTTAATTCTCGTAGTTAATATTAGTTAATCAACATTAATTGTTATTGTCTTGACATTGAAGAGTAATCATACATTGGTGAGTAAGTGTTAATTAAATATAATTAGTCAGAGTCTCTATGGGAACGAACTAGAAATCATTCTATATTACTTGCGAACGTGTATACTTGCGTGATTTATTTAGCACTTGATTTATGCCTAACAAGTTTTTGGCGCCGCTGCCGGGGACTCGGTGTTAATTTGTTTAGTTTATGTACTTTTCATCAGTGGTCATTAGGATTCATTGATTAAGACTTGTTACTTACAGCTTCCGGTTGTGTTTCGGGTACTCTAGCGAGCGTTTATGCAAACACGTTCTCGCACCCGCAAGAGAAATCTAGATACGGCTGAGGAGACAGATTCAGCTCTTGAATTTCTGGAGAAGATAGTTTTTGAAGATTCGGATACAGAGAGTGAGAAGAAAGAACCTGTAACAATGGGTGATCGTATAGTTCTAGCTGATCAAGCTCTTATGGACTTTTTTCGGCCTAAAATTGATGACATTCAGTGAAGCATCATTCATCCGGCTATTTAGGCCAATTCTTTCAAAATCAAGCCGGGCACTATTCAGATGGTGCAGAATTCTGTTTCTTTTGGAGGTGCTGCGACTGAAGATCCCAACATGCATATCAGGAATTTTGTCGAGATCTGTAGTACTTTCAAATATAATGGTGTTACTGATGAGGCTATCAAGCTGAGGCTTTTTCCATTCTCTCTAAGGGACAAGGCTAAGGACTGGTTACATTCTTTACCAGCTGGGTCCATCACTACTTAGGAAGATCTTGCTTAAAAGTTTCTGGTGAAGTTCTATCCAATGGCCAAGACTGCAGCTATGAGGAGTGCTCTTACTCAGTTTGCGCAGTAACAAGGAGAATTTATGTGCGAAGCATGGGAGCGCTATAAGGAGCTGTTGAGAAAGTGTCCATATCATGGTATGCCTGACTGGATGGTGATCACTGGGTTCTACAATGGTTTGGGGGGCCAATCTAGGCCCATGCTCGATGCAGCTTCTGGAGGCGCTTTGTGGGCCAAAAGCTATAGTGAAGCTTATAATCTTATTGAAACTATGGCTGCAAATGAGTATCAAAACCCAACTCAAAGGATGATGCCTGGTAAGGTAGCAGGTATTCTGAAAGTCGATGTAGCTACAGCTATTGCAGCGCAGCTCCAAGCGCTGTCTATGAAGGTCGATTCTTTAGCCAACTATGAAGTCAATCAAATAGCTATTGTCTATGAGCTTTATGCAGGCTCTCATGCTACAGATCAGTGTTCTCTTGTTAATGAATCTGTTCAGTATTTGAATAATTATCAGCGACCGCAGCAGCTTGTGCCAGCTACTTATCATCTTAATAACAGAAATCATCCCAATTTCAGCTGGAGAAATAATCAGAATGTTTTTCAGCAACCATATCAGCAAGCCGCAAGTAAATAGTTCAATCAACCTAGATTCCAGCAACCTCACCAATATGCTCAAAGGCAATCATATCCTCAACAAGGAGGAGCTGCTTCTAGTGCTGATTTTGAGGAGTTAAAGCTGTTGTGCAAAAGTCAGGCTGTTTCAATCAAAAACTTAGAAAATCAAATCGGTCAAATAGCCAATGCCTTGCTCAATCGTCAACCTGGCACACTTCCCAGCGATACTGAAGTGCCAGGCAGGAAGGAAGCTAAGGAGCAAGTCAAAGTTGTCACCTTAAGGTCTGGAAAAGTTGCTGATGCTGAAAAAGCAAAAGATGGAGAAGCTGAAGTCGTAGATGAAGAAGAAAAGCAAAAGGAGAAAGAGGGGAAACCAAGGAAGACTACTGTTGAACACACTCTGTCTGAGGGTAATACAGGGGAGAAACAACTCTATCCTCCACCACATTTTCCTAAGAGATTGCAAAAACAAAAGCTGGACAAGTAATTTGGTAAGTTTCTGGAGGTGTTCAAGAAACTTCACATCAACATACCTTTCGCTGAGGCTCTGAAGCAAATGCCTAGTTATGCAAAATTCATGAAAGGTATTCTTTTAAGGAAGGTGAAACTAGATGATCTTGATACCGTTGCTCTAACGGAAGAGTGCAGTGCTGTGCTACAACAAAAGTTACCTCCAAAGCTCAAGGATCCAGGTAGCTTCACCATTCCTTGCACCATTGGCAAGTTGTCCTTCGACAAGTGCCTTTGCGATTTGGGAGCAAGCATCAATCTGATGCCATTGTCTATCTTCAAAAAGCTGAATTTTCCTGATCCAAAGCCCACATACATGTCTCTACAATTGGCTGATCATTCTATTACATACCCACGAGGCATCTTGGAGGACGTGCTAGTAAAGGTGGACAAGCTCATCTTTTCTGCAGATTTTATCATTCTGGATTTCGAGGAAGATAAGAAGATTCCCATAATCTTGGGAAGACCTTTTTTTTGCTACAGGTCGTACCTTGATTGATGTGCACAAAGGTGAACTTACTATGAGGGTGCAAGATCAGGATGTGACATTCAATGTGTTCAATGCAATGAAATTCCCTATGGAAGATGATGAGTGCTTTAAGATGGATTTGGATGATTTTGCAGTTATTTCAGAACTTGATCATGTGCTAAGGTCTGATGCCTTATAAAAAGCCTTATTGGGGGAATTTGACAGTGATGATGAGGAAGGCAATGAGCAGTTACAATATCTAAATGCTTCTGCTTGGAAACGAAAGCTAGACATGCCATTTGAATCTCTTGGTAATAATGATCTCAAGAATGCTGAGGGAAAGCTCAAACCATCTATTGGGGAAGCACTTACATTGGAGCTTAAACCATTGCCTGAACACTTGAGGTACACTTTTTTAGGTGATGCATCTACTTTGCCTGTTATTATTATATCTGACCTTTCAGGTAGTGATGAGGACAAGCAATTGAGGATTTTAAGAGAATTCAAATCAGCCATCGGATGGACTATAGCAGATACAAAAGGGATCAGCCCTTCGTACTGTATGCATAAAATTCTGCTAGAGGAAGGTAGCAAACCGACTGTTGAGAAAGTGCGAAGGCTTAATCCTATAATGAAAGAAGTGGTGAAGAAAGAAATTCTAAAGTGGCTGGATGCAGGAATCATATATCCTATTTCTGACAGTTCTTGGGTGAGCCTCGTGCAATGTGTACCTAAGAAATGAGGTATTACTGTGGTAGCAAATGAGAAGAACGAGCTCATCCCCACTCGAATAGTCACAGGCTGGAGGGTATGCATGGATTACAGAAAGTTGAATAAAACCACAAGGAAGGATCACTTCCCTCTTCCATTTATTGATCAGATGCTCGACAAGTTGGCTGGTCAGGAGTATTATTGTCTTCTGGATGGCTATTCGGGCTACAATCAGATTTCCATTGCACTAGAAGATCAAGAGAAGACTACTTTCACTTGTCCATTCGGCATGTTTGCTTTCCGTAGAGTTTCTTTTGGCTTATGTGGTGCACCTGCCACTTTTCAGAGATGCATGATGGCTATATTCTCTGATATGATTGGAAATAATGTCGAAGTGTTCATGGACGACTTCTCTGTCTTTGGACACTCGTTTGATGAATGCTTCAATAATCTCCGTTTGGTGCTCAAAAGGTATGTGGAAACTAATTTGGTGCTCAATTGGGAAAAATGTCACTTCATGGTGCAGCAAGGCATCATTCTTGGGCATAAGGTCTCTAGTAAGGGTCTTGAGGTGGATAAAGCCAAAGTGGGAGTCATTGAAAATCTTCCGCCACCTATTTCCGTGAAAGGAATCCGTAGTTTTCTTGGTCTTGCGGGTTTTTATCGGCATTTCATCAAGGACTTCTCTAAGATTTCTAAGTTGTTGTGCAACTTTCTCGAGAAAGATGTGCCTTTCAAATTTGATGATGAATGCTTGGCAGCATTTGAGACTCTCAATAAGAGTTTAATCACAGCACCATTTATTACGGAACCTGATTGGAGAGAACCTTTTGAGATGATGTGTGATGCAAGTGATTATGTTGTGGGAGCAGTTCTTGGGCAACGAAAGTCTAATATCTTTCATGTGGTCTACTATTCTAGTAAGACACTAAATGGAGCTCAACTGAACTACACCACTACTGAGAAGGAGCTCTTGGCTATAGTTTTTGGTTTCGAGAAATTTCGATCTTATCTACTTGGGACAAAGGTGACAGTATTCACTGATTACACTGCCATCCGCTATCTGGTCTCAAAGAAGGACTTGAAGCCTAGACTTATTCGTTGGGTGCTCTTGCTACAGGAATTTGAGTTAGAGATCAAGTCTCGAAAAGGTACTGAAAATCAAGTAGTTGACCATCTCTCTAGATTGGAGAATCCCGATTCCACTTCAGATGATAAGACATTGATCAACGAATCTTTTCCGGATGAGCAGTTATTCGCAATTCAAGAGTAATAGCCATGGTTTGCAGACATTGTGAACTATCTTGTTAGCAATATAATGCCTCCTAATATGAATGCGGCTCAAAAGAAGAAGTTTCTGCATGAGGTAAAGTGGTATATGTGGGATGAACCATATTTGTTTAGACAAGGAGCTAACCAGATCATCAGGAGATGTATCCCATTCTTTGAGACGGAGGGGATATTACGAGACTGTCATTCCACAGTTTATGGTGGTTATTATGGTGGTGAAAGGACAGTAGCTTGTATTTTTTAAGCAGGTTTTTTCTGGCCTACGTTCTTTAAGGATGCACATCAGTTCGTTTTAAGGTGTGATCGTTGCCAAAGAGTTGGGAATCTTACCAGAAAGGATGAGATGCCTTTGAATGTGATGCTTGAAGTTGAGGTCTTCGATGTTTGGGGAATCGATTTCATGGGACCATTTATCTCATCCTGCAATAATCAGTACATCTTGCTGGCAGTCGATTATGTCTCGAAATGGGTAGAAGTCAAGGCTCTGCCGACTAATGATGCAAAGGTAGTGTTGAGTTTTCTTCATAAGCAGATATTCACAAGGTTTGGAATGCCACGAGTTATCATAAGTGATGAGGGGTCTCATTTCTGTAATCGTAAGTTCACTTCTATGATGCAGCGCTACAATATGAATCATCGTATCGCTACTACCTATCATCCGCAAACTAATGGTCAATCTGAAGTGTCTAATAGTGAGATCAAGCGCATTCTAGAGAAAGTCATTTGTCCGTCAAGGAAAGATTGGGCTTTGAAGCTCGATGAAGTTGTTTAGGCTTATAGAACAGCATACAAGACTCCACTTGGGATGTCCCCATTTTAACTTGTCTATGGTAAGGGATGTCATTTACCTGCGGAGCTTGAGCATAAGGCTTATTGGGCATTGAAGAAGTTAAACCTTGATCTAGATGCAGCTGGGAAGAAGCGAATGCTTCAGTTAAATGAACTTCATGAATTTCGACTTCAAGCGTACGAAAACAACAAAATGTACAAGAAAAAGTAAAAAGGTGGCATGACAGGAAGCTATCTCCTAAGTCATTTGTGTCGGGGCAATAAGTTCTTCTATTCAACTCTCGTCTCCAACTTTTTCCTGGAAAATTGAAGTCAAGATTGTCTGGACCATTTATCGTCAAAACTGTGTTTCCACATGGAGCGGTGGAAATTTTTTAGAACGGTCCGGGCCAAGCATTCAAAGTAAATGGTCAGAGATTGAAGCACTATTATGGGGATACGGAAAAACGTGAAGTGGTTAGTGTCGTTTTATTATCAACTTGATCACATTACTCTATGTCAAGCTAATGACGTAAAAGAAGCGCTTCTTGGGAGGCAACCCAAGATATGAGACCATAGGAACCCTTAGAATTTAGTACTATATCCAAAAACCCAAAAAAATCAGAAAATTGAGGGCAGAAAAAAAAATTCCAGTGACCTTGCAGGCGCCCGCCTGCTAGGACCAGGAGGTCGTGTTCTAGCAGGCATCCACCTGCTGGTACCAGGCGACCGCCTGCGGGCCTGAACTTTGAAAAATCAGTTTTCAGCCTTATAAAAAAACAAAAAAATCAAAAACAAAAAAACCACAGAACCACAAACCCCATTACCCACGAATTCTCCCTACAAATTAGCCACTAACACACTTCTAATCAATTTCTAACCCTAAGCCTACCCTTTATATACATAAAACCTCATACATACACATCCATTATACTTTCAACTCTCAAACCCTTTCCTACACATAAAACACAACTCTCCAACTCTTATTCTCAGTTTTAATGGCCCCAAAGAGATCTCGAACTGTAGAGAGCAGCATCACCATTTCG
The DNA here is from genome assembly GCF_009905375.1 of Apium graveolens. Classification (NCBI taxonomy): domain Eukaryota; kingdom Viridiplantae; phylum Streptophyta; class Magnoliopsida; order Apiales; family Apiaceae; genus Apium; species Apium graveolens. The sequence goes on along the minus strand of NC_133650.1, from coordinate 76,804,882 downwards.
ACTGCTGATTCTTCGAGGAGCACTGCTGCGAGGCCCCGATTGGTGGATAGGGCTACTGAGGAAGAGTATACTAAGCTGTTAACTAAGCTGATTATGAAGGAGGGGGGTTTTTGCCATCGGGTAGGGATGCTGAGTTGTTGCCGATGATTGCAGATAAGGGTTGGATTACTTTCTGTGAGTCACCTGAGGCTGTATCGATGAGTGTTGTTCGCGAGTTCTATACGAACGCCAAGGCCGACAAGAATGGGTATTCTGTTGTTCATGGGCTTACTGTTGATTATCAGCCCAAAGCGATTCATCGGGTTATTGGGCAACGACAAAGGAAACCACAGGAGGAGAATTGGAATGAAAAGGCCTTTGAGGATTTTGACTCAGATTTGATTATTGTTACTCTCTGTCAGCCAGGCACGGTGTGGAAGTTTAAGAGGGGATCCAACGATTATCGTTCTTTCCCTGCTATCGTCATGAACAGGTATGCTCCTGCATGGAATGCATTTATTTGTGCTAATATTCTTCCTTCTTCGCATGAACATGAGGTTACAGTTGAGAGAGCCAGGTTATTGTGGGGGATTCTGAATAAGGAGTATTATGTGGACCTTGGTCAGTTTATCTACCAAGGGATTTTAAAGTTTTTGAGGAGAAAGTTGCAGTACAATATCCCGTATGCCTCTATTGTCCCAAAGCTGTGCAAGGATGTTGGAGTCCACTGGACTTCTTATGAGCAGTTGCAGATGCCGGCCGCTCCTATTGATTCAGCGACGTTGAATGCGATGCAGGAGTAGACGGGTGGAGAGCCCGAGTTACATGGTTTGGGATATCACCTTCTAGGAGGACGTCCAGTAGCTGGTGCTTCCATGGCTAGGCCTAGTCAGGCATAGGGGGAGGCAGGTTCTTCTAGAGGCCAGGGAGGAGATGGTTCGGGATTGGTTGATGTCCAGTACAGGAGGCTTTCGAGGAGGATGGATGCGATGTATGAGTCGCATAGTAGGTTTGCGCAGGAGCTAACCCTAGCACCTGGGACTGTATTTAGAGGCCTTGGAGCTGACATCCAGTGGCCCGTTTTTGGTGAGGATTCTGCTTATCCACCTCCTGACACTCCACCCTCTGAGGGTGATGATGATGATACTTCTGAGTAAGTATACCCTGTGTTCCTTTCTATTACCTTCACTGGGGACAGTGAAGATTTTAAGTTTGGGGGTGGTAGTTAAGGAACATATTTGTGTGTGTGTCATGTAGTTGCATTTTTATGTTAGTTTAGCTCATATAGTTGCATATTTTGCCATATAGTTTTTTTTATATACAGTTTTTTTATTTTATTTCATAGCTTTATTTATCATGTCATATAGCTCATGCATATACCATGATCCCTTTTGTGTTGCTTTATCAATTGATATGTGATATTGAAGCGAGTGTAGTGATAGCGGTAGAGTGATGTTGAATCTTGTAAGGTTGGCATGCATGCTGGAAACACTTGTAATTTCACTAAGTCTTAGAGTATGCTTAAGGACTAGATTGTTGTCATGATTTGATGGTTTTTGAGGTTAATCTATTGCTTATGCTTAGAATGTATGATAGGCTCTTAATGAAAAAAGGCATGAAAAGATAAAATTGGAGTAAAAATTGGAATTCATTACTAGTTTTGGCTAGGCGTCAAATGGCTAGTAGCCGGCTCGTATTGTATATAAGTAGTTTAGGGTTGAGCAAGATGGAGCGAAACGCACTTGCTCAGAAATGAAAAAAAATAAAAAAAAAAGAGAAAAAGAAAAAAAAGAAGAAAAAATATGGTTTAATGCATAATTGATCACGAGTGAGCTTTTTGGTATTCGAGTTATTAAGTTCTTAGGGGACTTTGTGCCTAGTGACCTAAGGCTTTTATAGTCTGGGATCCGCTAACCTAACGCTCGCTAAATGGATGTCATTGCATAAGTCTTTTGTGAACCTCACTCATTGCACGATCAAATAATCATTTGTTATGTGTTGAATAAAAGCATGATTCCATAATAAACTCCAATGATCTTGAGGTGTTATAAGTCATTTTATGTCTAGAATATATTCTTCGTAATCTTGTGATTGCCTTGAGGATAATTAAGTTATGATGATTGATCTAGTTTCGAAGCATATCTGTTAAGTATTCGCACACACCACATTTCCAGTTGTATGTTAGCTTGCGTGATTTGATTGATCTTTAGTCGCCTAATTGCATTTGTTGATATGACATAGGTTGATTGGTTTAGTCATCGTGATGGGGATCGCTGCATTTCATGTAGTTTACATCCATGCATAATTTATTCTGAGTTTGAGTCTGTGTTGCTTGAGGATAAGCATCGATTTAAGTTTGGGGGTGTGATAAGTGGCATTTTATACCACTTAGAGCGTCTCGTAATGGCTTGAATTGGTGTCTTAAACTCGAGTATTTTGTGTATTTAATGCATTTTTGAGTGTTTTTTTATTTCAGGGTATGACTTGTTTGTACAAGAGAATTTCATCAAAATAAGCCTTGGGAAGTACTTGGAAATAGTTGCGGGGAGTTGTGCGAAAAATTCAGCAAAATCAGAAGCAAACTTGAGAATTTTCCAGAAGGTATGCAGGCGCCCGCCTGGAAGGAGCAGGCAACCGCCTGGTAGCAGGCGCCTGCCTGGAAGGAGGTGGCGGCCGCCTGGGGTCGGAATTTCAGATTATGGAATTTCTAATTCGAGTTCTATTGGGCTTTTGTGACTGCTGTTTCTTGTGGACTCTTATATAAGTAATCTTGGGAGACGTTTTAAACAACAAGTAACAAGGAGAGAAGATTAAGAAGACCATTTTAGCACGCAATAACGAAGAAGAGGAAGCATATGTTTATCTTATGATTCTTTTAATTCATTGTAACAGTGGATGCTAGTTTTCTTTACTCTTTGAAACTTAATACTCTTGTGACGTACTCTGTTTTTATTAAGTAATTTTTATTAGTATATATCGTTGTGTTTATATCATGTTTTCATATGAACCCATGGTGACGATGAGTTCTATCATGGGCTAATCATGATCATGGGGACATAGCGGATTTACTATGGATTTCTTTAGTTAATTCTTTAATACCTTGGTATGTGGTGATTGTATGATATCTAGTATAGGTTGTGCTTATTCGTCTTATATGCGTCGCGAACATATAAGATAGCGTGTTAATCTCTTGTGAAGCGACAGTGAATCTTGAGATTTAGAACTTGCCATGCTAGCATAGGTTCATGCATTGTATGCATGATTAGTGGGTAACTCTAACCGTTTTACTTGCCCTGTGTAGTCATAATGAATAACTTGTGCTTAAATTGTTATGTTGTCAAATTCTGTAGACATATAGGGTCTCAACATAATTGATACCTATTCAACTACTATCTTAATTGTGGATGCTTGGTAGAATGGTATTCGTACAACGAAAGTTGGCGTTTATCAGTTTCGTGTTGTTCGATTAATATCATCAACATTACATGCTAAGGGAATAACAATAACTATTGAATGAATTATTAATGAAGTTATCATCTCATGTGTGTTTAATATTAATAATTTAAGTGTTTAATTCTCGTAGTTAATATTAGTTAATCAACCTTAATTGTTATTGTCTGGATATTGAAGAGTAATCATACATTGGTGAGTAAGTGTTAATTAAATATAATTAGTCAGAGTCTCTGTGGGAATGAACTAGAAATCATTCTATATTACTTGCGAACGCGTATACTTACGTGATTTATTTAGCACATGTTTTGTTCCTAACAGATATGTGCTCCTTGTTATGTGTTTTTGATTCGTATATATGGAGGATTTAAGTTGTTATTTTCGAGATTGAGATGACTTGTAATTAGTATATTATTTTGACTCTTATTTTGCTATATTGCACTCTAGGTAAAGATGATCTCCACTAAGCCAATGTTGTGTGTGGGAGGGTTAGTTCAGTAGGTTTCCTTGGTTGAGGTTTAGTTTGGGTTTTGATTGATGTTTGGTTTGGTTTTTCAAGTGGGAAACATGGTGGAAAGGGGTACATTAGATTGTGTAGAATTTTAGTTTGGTCCCATGAGGTTTAGAGTGAGATTTGACCTTGTCATTGTAATGCACTTTGAGGCCCAAGCCACCAGAAGCTAGTACTAGGGGTATACTTCAGATTTTAGGTGTTTGTTAGAGGTTTGTAGGTTGTTTGGTTAGGTGCACGAGGGAAAACACTAAATCTGTCCAGTAGGGGACAGTTTTACCACAACCTAGAAATGGGGAGTTTTGACCATGTCATGGGTAGGCCCTCACTAGGCCTTGATTGGCACTAGTTAGAGGGAGTGTCTGAGGTGTTTTTCCAGCCATAGTTCATAGGAATTGAGTCAGAATCACGTGTCATAAGTTAGTGTAAATCAGGACACTTTTCTGTCCAGAAAACAGGGGAACATTGGACTTTAAGCTTAGGCCTAGGTAGGCCCATTCCAGGCCTTTGAGTCACACCAAGTTTGGGAGTTACCTTATGATCAGAAGAGTCTAGTGTAGAAGTTTGGGAGGTAAACTTGAGGAGTAAGGGTGTCAATTGTTCTCATAAACCCATTGGTGTCATCCTAAAATCACTATAATGAGCACATTCACTTAACATTTAGTTTTAGAGCACTTATGAGTGAGGCCTAGGTTGACCATCATAGTTGTAAGATAGTATAAGGTCAGTAGAGTGTAGGGCCTAGATCAGGGTCAATAGGGATTTGATGGTTTAGAAAAGGCACTTCGAGTTTCGAGGTCAATATTAGGAATTTTGACTAGTTTAGCATAACTAAGTGACTTGAGTAAGTGGAGTGAGATCATCCAAGCTTAGTAATACAATATAGTGTGTTGATGTATTATTATATATTTAAATGTGTTATGTGAGCATTTGTGGCTATGTGATCTAGTATGCTTATAAGATAATTGTAAGCATGTATGTGTATATAGGCCTAAGTGCCAATGTGCTTACTTTCGGTTTATAAATAGGTTGAGTTGGTGAGAATATATTATAATGAGGCTATTATTATTTTGTGTAGGCTCTCGAGATGAGGGTAAACTTGCCAATAAAGTCGAGTAGAGCTCCCAGTTGCTCCCATTTGCTAGTCAAGTTAAGCCTTTCTTAAGGCAAGTGTTTCAACCTATCTTTTTGTGTTTACACTATAAGTGTGTGTTAACCTAGCTTTCATATATTATGCGAGTATTCTAATTCACCTTTATATACATTTATGCATGACCCAAGTGGTTTCAAATCTATCTTTCGTATTGCATGCAAATGCCATGTACCCTCAAGTATCTATTACAAGTAGCTGAACTTTACTTGGAGATTGCTATGCAAGTAATTCAAAAGTCATACCATGCTAATATACCAAAATAATTGTGATGTTTAACCCTGTATAAATTGTATTTAGCAACCTTATCTTGACACCTATTATTCAGTTATTCCTCAAAGTTGTTCATATATGCTTGATAACTCCATTTTAATCCTTAAACCATAAGACCCTATTATACTTTGAATTGATACTCACCTTCTTTATATTTTAAATACCTATGTCTTATCTGGAACCACTACATTGAACCTAGTTTGACTTAGTTCCTTTATACTATCCAATAACCGTGTTAAACCGAAATACGAAATCCCTTGTGAATAGAAACTTTGCAATTCCATTCGATAAGTTATCAGTCTAATTGATCATGGCCTTAAAGTTTATTGAACCTATTCCATGTGCTTCGAAGTTGATCTAGAACCCTTGATAAAGACGTTCACTGTTTAAGAAATTAACCGTCACTTGGCATCGGTTTTTAAAATAAAAAGTTAAAAGTGGATTTCCAGTCCCAAAGGGGGACAAATGTTTTCTTTAGATAGTGGATCTGGACTGAGACGCAAGTCCTTTCCACTTTTAAATTATAGGCTTAAAGGTTTCCTAGGGATCCCATTAATGTTCTAGAACCCAGCGAGGTTCGGGATTACTTCGCGGCTGATCACCGGCTGTAATCCGTAGCGTCATAACAGCTTTTTGATAAAGAAAGGGTTTTTAATTTTTTTGTTACAAATAAATGATGTCATCACCCTGAAAGTTTATCTCTTGTTATTATATTATTGGATCTTTCATTTCCACTGTTATCCTTTCATTTTTGTTTATGTATTATATAGCACTTGTTGAGCATTTGGCTCACTACTTGCTTTCACCCTGATATTTCAGCTAGCAGATATGGTTAGATTCAAGCAGACCGCATGTAAGACTTGTGATGCCGATTCGTATATTCGAGATCAGGTAGATTAGTGATCATTTTGTGTGAGGACTTGATATTGAAATCAGGTTGTAATAGTTAATAGTATTGGGCTGTTCCAAACCCTAAACTTTAAGATCTTGGATTCGGTGTATTTATTTTCCTTTTGTTAACTATTGTAATTATTCATATAGTTTTCTTTTGTTAAATTTGGGGTGTGACAGGCCTCCGAAACATAAAGATCCTGGAAGCCTCACTATTCCTTGCACCATCAGAAACTTGTCGTTCGACAAGTGTTTATGTGATTTGGGAGCTAGCATCAATATGATGTCTTTGTCAGTCTTCAAGAAGCTGGACTTACCTGATCCTAAGCCTACTTATATGTCCTTGCAGTTGGCCGATCGTTCTATAACATATCCACGAGGCATTGTGGAGGATGTCTTGGTCAAGGTGGACAAACTCATCTTTCCTGCTGACTTTGTAATTCTTGATTTCGAGGAGGATAAGAAGATTCCCATAAACTTGGGAAGACCATTCTTGGCTACGGGCCGAACATTGATCGATGTGTAGAAGGGTGAACTCACTATGCGGGTATAAGATCAGGATGTGACTATTAATGTTTTGAATGCCATGAAATTCCCTGCTGATAACGCGGAGTTCTTAAAAGTGGAATTGGTCAATTCTGAAGTTACTTCAGAACTTGATCAAATGCTAAGGTCTGATGCCTTAGAGAAGGCCTTGTTGGGGAATTCAGATAGTGAAGACGATGAAGATGATGAGTTGTTGTAGTATTGAATGTTTCTCCTTGGAAGCGAAGGCTGGATATGCCTTTTGAATCTCATGGATTGGAAGAGCTGAAAAATTCTCCAAAGCTTCTCAAGCCATCTATTGAGGAAGCTCCTACACTCGAGCTTAAACTTTTTCCTGAATACTTAAGGTATGCTTTTTTAGGTGATGCATCTACTTTTCCTGTTATTATTGCATCTGACCTTTCAGGTAGTGACGAGGAAAAGCTCTTGAGAATTCTAAGAGAGTTCAAATCGGCAATTGGATGGACTATAGCAGTTATTTAGGGAATCATCCCTTCTTATTGCATGCATAAAATCTACTAGAGGAAGGGAGCAAGCCGACTGTGGAGCAACAGAGAAGTCTAAATACAATCGTGAAAGAGGTTGTGAAGAAGGAAATTCTCAAGTGGCTGGATGCAGGGATTATCTATCCTATTTCTGACAGTTCTTGGGTGAGTCCAGTTTAGTGTGTGTCGAAGAAATGAGACATCATCGTGGTAGCTAATGAAAAGAATGAGCTCATTCTTACTCGAACAGTCACGGGGTGGAGAGTTTGCATGGATTACAGGAAGATGAACAAGGCCATGAGAAAGGATCACTTCCCTCTTCCTTTCAATGATCAGATGCTTGACAGGTTGGCTGGGCATGAATACTATTTTCTTCTGGATGGCTATTCGGGCTATAATCAGATTTGCATCGCTCCAGAAGATCAGGAAAATACTACCTTCACTTGTCTGTTTGGTACTTTTGCCTTCAGAAGAGTTTCTTTTAGGTTATGTGGTGCACCTGCCATATTTCAGAGATGCATGATGGCTATCTTCCCTGACATGATTGGTCAGAATGTGGAGGTATTTCTGGATGATTTTTCCGTATTTACTGATTCTTTTGACGAATGCTTGCAAAATCTTGGCGTCGTTCTTAAAAGTTGTGTTGAGACCAATATGGTTCTCAACTGGGAGAAATGTCACTTTATGGTGCAACATGGCATCATTCTTGGGCAAAATGTCTCTAGTAAGGGTCTTGAGGTGGATAAAGCCAAGATGGGGGTCATTGAAAATCCTCCCCAACCAATTTCAGTTAAGGGAGTCCGCAGCTTTCTTGGTCATGCGGGTTTCTATCGGCGTTTCATCAAGGACTACTCTAAAATCTCTAAGCCTTTGTGCAATCTTTTAGAGAAAGATGTCCCTTTCAAGTTTGATGATGAGTGCCTAGCTTCTTTTGAGAGCTTAAAGAGGAGTTTGATTACGGAACCTGTCATAACTGCACCTAATTGGGATAAGCCGTTTGAAATGATGTGCGATACAAGTGACTATACAGTTGGAGCAGTTCTTGGGCAAAGGAAGAACAATATATTTCATGTGGTCTACTATGCTAGCAAGACCCTCAATGGAGCTCAACTAAACTATACTACTACTGAGAAAGAGCTATTGGCTATTGTCTATGGTTTTGAGAAGTTTCGATCTTATTTGTTTGGGACGAAGGTGACAGTTTTCACTGATCATGTTGCGATTCACTATCTCATTTCAAAAAAAGACTCAGAGCCTAGACTGAGTCGACGGGTTCTTTTACTTCAGGAGTTTGAATTGGAAATCAAGGATAGAAAAGGTACTGAGAATCAAGTCATTGATCATCTCTCTCATTTAGAAGATCCAAGTGCGACGTCACAGGATAAGACAATGATAAATGAGTCTTTTCCCGATGAGCAGCTGTTTGGGGTGCAAGAAGTAGAATCGTGGTTCGCAGATATTGTGAACTACCTTGTGAGCAATATTATGCCTCCATATTTGTCTTCGTCTCAAAGGAAGAAGTTTCTTCATGAAGTGAAGTGGTACATGTGTGATGAGTCATTTTTGTTTTGGCAAGGAGTTGACCAAATTATCGGGAGATGTATTCCGTACAACGAAACGGGGTGGGGGGAGAATCTTGCGAGACTGTCATTCGACTGTTTATGGAGGCCACTATGGTGGAGAAAAGACAGCAACTCATATCCTTCAAGCGGGATTCTTCTGGCCTACATTGTTTAAGGATGCGCATCAGTTTGTTTTGAAGTGTGATCATTGTCAGCGGGTTGGTAATATGTCCATGAGGGATGAGATGCCTCTTAATGTTCTTCTCGAGGTTGAGGTCTTCGATGTTTGGGGAATTGACTTTATGGGGCCCTTTGTCTCATCTTGTAATAATCAGTATATCTTGTTGGCGGTCGATTATGTCTCAAAATGGGTGGAAGTCAAGGCTTTTCCGACGAATGATGCAAAGGTAGTGCTAAATTTTCTTCATAAGAAGATATTTACAAAATTTGGGACTCCAAGAGTCATAATGAGTGAGGAGGGATCGCATTTCTGCAATCGCAAGTTCACTGCTATGATGCAAATGTATAATGTAAATCATCGCATTGGTATAGCCTACCATCCTCAGACTAATGGTCAAGTTGAGGTGTGTAACAGAGAGATCAAGCGAATTATAAAGAAATTTGTATGTCCATTGAGGAAGAATTGGTCTTTGAAGCTGGATGAAGCAGTTTGGGTGTATCGAACAGTATACAAGACTCTTCCAGGCATGTCACCGTTTCAATGGGTTTATGGTAAAGGATGTCATTTTCCTGTGGAGTTAGAGCATAAAGTGTATTGGGCTTTGAAGAAATTGAACTTTGATATGGATGTAGCTGGTAAGAAAAGGATGCTTCAATTGAATGAACTCGATGAGTTTCGCCTTCAAGCGTATGAGAACAGCAAAATGTATAAGGAAAAAGTCAAGAGGTGGCACGATAGGGGTCTAGTGCTCAAATCATTTGTACCGGGGAAACAAGTTCTTTTGTTCAACTCCCGTCTTCGTCTTTTTCCTGGAAAGTTGAAGTCAAGATGGCCAGGGCCGTTTGTTGTCAAAATTGTGTTTCCACATAGAGAGGTGGAGATTTTTGAGAATGATCCAGGCCAAGCGTTCAAGGTGAATGGATAGCGGTTGAAATATTACTATGGGAATACGGCAACCCATGAGGTGGTTAGTGCCGTTTTGTTGTCCACTTGATCTCGGGATTCTACGTCAAGTTAGCGACGTAAACCAAGCGTTTCTTGGGAGGCCACCCAAGTTTGTTGTACATTAGTAGATAGAGGAAGAAGAAAATAAGAAGAAAACTCCAAAAAAATGAAAAAAATGAAAAAATTGGGTGTCAACTACAGTAGCATGGCACGCCCACGCTGGGAAGCGGGGCGGCCGAGCTGAAATTACAGAGACTGCGATTGCCCGTGCTGGTATGCGGGGCGGCCGCACTGGTTTTCCAGAAGCACGGCGCGCTGGCTCCCTGAACCTGAATAAAATAGAAAAACGAAAATTCAAAACAAAATCACATAACAGCCGAATTTTCCTCTCCCACCTTCCATATTTCCCTCTCCAAATCAGTTTTAATAACCCCATTACTCCCATTATTCCCATAATGAATTCCCACTTCTTTTCCAAAAGTAATTCCTAATTCCCTATATATACATACACTTATACATAATCTTCTCCATCACTTCTCAATTCTCAAACCTAAATCTCTCTTATACACTTCTCTTTTCTCAATCCGTATTCACATTCAATGGCTCCCAAGAGACAAAGAACTCAAGTTAGCAGCAACACCACCGATTCTTCAAGTGTTGGGGGTGTGAGGCCTAGGTTTTCTACTCCGGAGGCTGAAGCGGAGTACGCGAGGCTGTTGACGAATCTAGTTGCGAGGGAGAGAGGTTTTCTGCCATCGGGGAAGGATTTTAAGTTGCTTGATATGATTCTGGAGATGGGTTGGGTTTCTTTTTGTGAAACACCTGCTATTGTGCCCATAAGTGTTGTTCGTGAGTTTTACTCGAATGCGAAGGCAGATAAGAATGGTTTTAGTGTTGAGGCTATTTAGAGGGTGATCAATTAGCCCGAGAGGAGGCCAGAGCAGGAGGATTGGAATGCTAAGACGAGGGATGATTTTAACTTGGATTTGATTGTTGCTACATTATGTGTGCCAGAGACTCATCGGAAGTTCAAGAGGGGCACAAATGAGTATGCCACTTTCCTTACCTCGTGCATGAACAGGTTTGCACATGCATGGAATTCTTTTATTTGTGCAAACATCATGCCATCTTCTCATGTGCATGATGTTACTGTGGATCGTACACGGTGATTGTGGGAGATTCTTCAGGATGATTATGTGGATCCCGGGTCAGTGATTTATCAGGGTATTCTGAGATTTCTACGAGGCAGCACTACGGCTCTATTCCCTATGCGTCCATTGTGATGAAGCTGTGTATGGCAATTAGAGTTTATTGGCCCACACACGAGCAACTGCAGCTACCTAGTGCCCCGATTGACGGTTCTATGCTTTTGAGTATGCATGAGTGGTACGGTGGGAAGCCGAAAGGGGCTCTATTATTTATATGATCACTTTCCAGGTGGATTGCCAGTTGATCAGGAATATTCTGGTGGTACGACTCTGGCCAACAGAGCAGCTTGGAGACATTAGTTGGGTTAGGTCGGTCCTTCATAATAGCAGCAGGATGTTGATGATAGTGTTGGTTTGGGTTCAGCGCAATATAGGCGCTTGATGAGGTGGATGGATGCGATGTATGACATCCATAGACGGTTTAGACAGGACCTCACCCAGACGTTGGGGACTTCATTCAGAGCCACAGGAGTTGATATTTAGTGGCCAGTATTTTGTGAGGATTCTGTGTACCCGCCTCCTGACACTCCACCCGTTGAGGGTAATGATCCTGATTTCGAGTAGGTATGCCTAATTCCTTACTCTTACCTTCACTAAGGACATTGAAAATTTTAAGTTTGGGGGTGGTAGTTAAGGAATATATGTTTGTGTGAGTCCATATAGTTTGCATATTCATGATAGTTTGTTCATATAGTTGCATATTTGCCATATAGTTTTTTATTTTATTTTGCATATTAGTATGTTGCATATAGTTTCATGCAATTACATTATAACATGATCCCTTAAGTTTACTTTACCGATTGATTTGTGATATTGATGCTAGTGTACTGATGTCGTATAGTGATGTTAAGTCCCATCGAGTTGATTTGCATGCTAGAAATAAAAAAAATCACTAAATTTTATAAGTTGCTTGAGTGCTAGATCATGATCATGTTTGTTTGTTTGACGGGGTTTAATCACTTGTTTATATCTAGAATGTATGATATTCTCTTAGTCGCGTAATAGCATGAATATTTAAAAATTGGAGAAAAACATTGGATTTCAGTGCTAGTTGTTGTGGCTAGGTGTCAAATGGCTAGTAGCCGGCTCATATTTATATGAGTAGTCTAGGGTTGAGCGAAACGCACTCGCTCAGAAAAAGAAAAAAAAAGGAAAAAAAAGAAAAAAATTGTGTTGATGCATAATTGATCACGAGTGGGCTCTTTAATACTCGAGTTATTAAGTTCTAAGGGGACTTTATGCCTAGTGACCTAAGGCTTTTATAGTCTGGGATCCACTAAACTAACACTCGCTATATGGGTATTATTGCATAAGTCTTTTGTGGACCTCACTCATTGCACGGTCAAATAAATATATTTATGTTGTTAGGTATTATGAATAAAAGCATGAAGCCGTGTATAACTCCAATAAAATTGAAGTGTTGTCAGTCATTTTGAGATTAGTGTTTATCCTATTTATAACCTTGTGATTACCTTGATGAGTACTGAGTCATGATTATTGATCTAGTTGCGATAATATATATGTTAAGCATTTGCACACACGCACATTTTTGGCTTGTAAGTTGAATTGTGGGATTTGATTGATCTTTGTGCGAATAACTGCATTTATTGAGATGTTGCTCATTGGTTGGTTTAGTTATTCTGAGGGGATCGTTGCATTCAAATAGTTGCATTCATGAATTTTTATTTCTTGTTTTTGAGTCTGTTTATGCTTGAGGACAAGCATCGGTTCAAGTTTAGCGGTATGTTAAGTGGCATTTATATCCACTTATAACGCTTCGTAAAGCTTCAAATTGGTGGTTTGTACTTAAGTTATTTATGTTTTTGATGTGTTTTGTAGTGTTTTTACATTTCAGGCATAGATGAAAGTAGGATGAGGTTTAGCATTGCTTTAGTGCTAAATTGGTGTCAGGAAGGTGCCTTGGATGTTCACTCGTTGATCTCCATCAAAAATCAGCAAAGAAAATAAAAATCCAAAGTTTTTTCAGAAGGTCAGCGCGCGGCCGTGCCGGTTGTCAAAGTTGCAGCTCGTACATGCTGGGAGAGCGTGCGGCCGTGCCATGTTGGGTTTTCGGAATTCTGTTTCTACTTGGGTTTTGAGAGTTGGAAGGCCAGGATTATTAGCCTATCTAAAGACATTTTTAATAACGGAGACTAAGGAGAAGACGGCGAGAAGACCTAGGAGCACAAATACAACGAAGGCGAAAATGATCTAGTTTATTCTTGTGATTCTTTATTTAAGTTATAATCTTGGATGCTAGTTTTCTTGTTTGTTGAACCTATTACTCTTGTTTAACATACTTTGGTTTATTATTCAGTTTATAAAGACTTAGTTTATAATACCATGCTTTCATCGGAACCCACGGTGATGATGAGTTCGGTTATGAACTAATCGTTATCGTGGGATTCTAACGGATTTACTTATGGATTTTATTAGTTAAATTTGTTTTGATACCTTAGTGTGTGGTGATTGTATGATATCCAAGTATTGGTTGTGCTTATTCGTCTTATGAGCGTCACGAACTTGTAAGATAGCGTGTTAATCTTATTGAAGCGGAAGTGAATTTAGAGGTTTAGAACTTGCCATGCTAACATAGGTTCATGTATTTGTTATGCATGATTCGTAGGTAATGTTAACCATCTTACTTTCCCTATGTAATCATGATAGATAACTTGCACATTAAACCTTTATGTTGTCAAATTCTATAGACATATAGGGTCTCAACATAATTGGTGTCAATTCAGCTTCAATCTCTTTTGTGGATGTCTGGTAGTAGGTATTCGTGCAATAAAAGTTGGTGTTTTTTCCAGTTTCATGTTGTCTGATTAGTTTTCATCACCATTGCATGCTAAGGTTAAGAACAATGACTTTGAATGAAGTATTAATGAAGTTAGAATCCCATGTTTGTCTCATATAGTAATTCAAAACCTTTACTCTCATAGTTAATTGCATGTTATTTAATTCTTAGTTATAAACAATGTCAACTTGTTAACCGTCTTAGCATTGAATAATAACCATACCATTATTGCATAAGTACATTAATTGAAATTACCTAAACTAGTCTCTGTGGGAACAGACTAGGATTAATTCTATATTACTTGTGATCGCGTATACTTACGTGAAAAGTAGCGTATGTTTTCGTCCTAACATTACCCCCTCCGATCATCGTCCATTCAATCATTATCCATTTTTTGGCCTCCAGCCTCTTCACCCTTAGTGAACGTCCAAACTTTCCTCTTATGTTCAAATATTCAATCTCATCCTTGAGTTGTCTACAGTTATCGATATCATTACCAACATCTCAATGGAACCTACAGTATCGACACTTGTCTCTTTTTTTGGGGTCTCCCTTTAGTGGCTTCGGCCATCTAAACTCTTTGTCCTTCTCAATTTTCATAAGGATTTGGTTCCTTGGAGCATTCAACCTTGCATATTTAGTGAACCTTGGTGGTTGATTCTTCTTAGAAGTGAAGTCAGAGTTTTTGCAAGTTCTAGGATATTTATCCTTGGCATCATACTCTTAATCCGTTTTCCGCTTCTTGTTGCTTACGGGTTCATTATTCACCACTGTCTTCTTCATATTTTCCTCCCCCTTGATATACTTTAAGGCCTTATCCTGGTGCTACAACATGCTTTCAGGGGCCGTTTGATCAGGGACATCTTAAAGAACTCATCCCTAGTCCCTTGCTATAGGGCTATCATAGCTACCTTGTCGTCGAGATCCGGGACCTTCAAGGCCTCCTTCGTGAATCGGTTCAGGTAGTCTCTAAGGGACTAATTCGTTCCTTGTTTAAGACCCATGAGATAAGTCGAGCTCTTCATGTCTCTACCACTAATGAATTGCTTGATGAAGGCCTGGCTTAGTTCTCTGAAGGATCCAATTGAATTGGGGGTTAGACGGCTATACCATCTTTGACCATACCCGACAGGGTTTGAGGATAGGCCTTACACTTAATAGTGTCGTTCACGGGCTGTAACAACAGGGCATTGGAAAATATCTTGACATGATTAGCCGGGTCGCCAGTACCATCATATATTTTAATGGTGGGCATCTTAAACTTCCTTGAGATGTTAGCGTTCATAATCTCTTCAATGAATGGAGGATTTGGATCATCAGGATCTCCTAAGAGTATCAATTCATTCGGGTCGGCCCTTTGGATCACCACTCTCTACCTTGATATTGGACCTTTCAGGTCTATGAAGGGAGGAAAATCCTTTGGTCTTGCTGCAGATTGGGGCCTTGGTGTCTGGTGCATCTTCAGGTCATGCTTCAGCCTTTGGATCTCAACTTAATGAGCCCTGATCCTCTCTTGTATGTCCTGGGGAATCGTCCATTGGGTGTTCCGAGGCTGCTGGTATATTGCATGTTGGGGCTCCTTGACAAAATGCCCCCTCTTTGAGGCATTCTCCTCCCCGGATGAATCTGAGCCTCTAGTGGAGTAAGGTCCAGAGAAATCTCAATCTTTAGGGATTGGAGGTAAGCCACGAGAATATTGGGGCGTCCACCATTGTCCTTCGCCTTGATTAGATGGGCCACCTTCTCCAATCTTAGGATACAGAGGCATCACGTATGAAAGGGGTCACGATAGATGAGTACTCATATCCGACGGGCTGGGAGCCTAACGGCACATGCACATGTTGATGAGAGGGATTCATCCTTTGAAGAGCTGGGGGATTTGTCCTTAGAGGTGGATCTTGGATCAAGGGATTCGTCCTTTGAGGTTAGGCATCAGTAGTTGCCGCTGGAACTCTTCCACCTTGAGTGGCATAAGTTGAGTGTGCTGAAATCTCAATGGAGGACGAAAGTGTCCTCATGGGGATTGCGTCGGTGGTTCCATCAGTAGTTCTGCTCAGTGTGTTCACCATGGTTATTATTTTCTTCTCATAGACGATGCCAAATATTGTGCAATAAAAACTAGGGTCTCGTAAGTATTTAATGATATAGTTTGTGTGCTTCGAGCTTTAATGGTTTTTCCCGTGGTCGTGGATTGGTTGTCCTCGCAAGATGCTTACGTATCTCTGTGTTGTAGAGAATCAAGACAAAACGTAGTTCTAGGTTGATGGGTATAGCCCTTTATATGGAGGTGGGTCTAGGGTTAGACTTGTGTTGGGAGACTTGGTGGACTAGTCTCCAACTTATATGGTAATTAGGACTCTTGTAAGGCAAGAGATTCTAGATCGTTCCTTGTAGGAGCTAGTGTCCATGTTGGACGTCATGTCTTTGGTCTTCCAGCCGTATTGGGCCTAACCCGCGAACAGCTTATATTTGTGGACCTTGACGACCTCTGCTTGTGGTCCTTGATGACTTTTGCTCGTGGGTTTTGACAAAAACTTGGGCCGTTTTTAGTCTGTGACAGGCCTCGACCAACTTGGTTTGTATTGGGTTTTGGAGATAGATTTCAAGTGTAATTAATGTGACATTTAATATGTATTTTCCATCCATATAAATGTACTATCCAAACTATTTGGTTCGAATCCCTTAAATAACAAATATTTTTATTATAATATAATATATATATATATAAGTTTTCATGTTCAAAACACACCAACAACAAACATTTAAATTATTATTTATAAAGTTATAAATGAAGGAAATGGTTCAAATTTCAATCATATACCTTTTTATAATATTTATATAATTATTAAATTTAATATTTAATTAGATACATTATAATTTTCATAAAATTATATATATTATAGATAAAAATATATAAATATTTAAAGAACCTGTACACTCGTACATCGCACCGGGTGTAAGCTAGTATATATAGAGTTAGGTACAGTGGAAACCAATGTAAATTAGAGACTCTAAGACCTTGGTTATGTACAGTCAACTTCCTTCTCTTATGATACAAGCGACAACTATTTGATGACCTACAATATCATTTCATTCGATATATATATTAAGGTTTATTGTTACAAAAATAATATCATTTGTCATCAATCTCAATGATATTTCATCACACAATTCATTAATAGATACACACATGCATTATTATTATTATTATTATTATTATTATTATTATTATTATTGTTATTATTGATAATATATGTATATTTAGACCTATTATTTAAACATATATCTATGTTCAAATTATGTATATTTTGATATTTCAGTGAAATTTAAAATTATAACTACTAATATATATTTTTACTTAATATTTATATTTCACTTGTTTATATTATTAAATTATAACTACTAATAATGTACGATTTCTCTTTCAGAATTTAAACTTAACCTAAAGGCAAATACAATTTTATCTTTTAACAAAAAGTACGATTTTACTTATACCAAAATAATTAAATATTTTAATAAAGTATTACTAAACCCATATGAATTGCTAATGTATGGGGTATAATAGTCATATGAATTAAATTATATAGTCATATGAATTGCTAATGTAGGGGTATAATAGTTATATGAATTAAATTGCTAAACCCATATGATGCAAAAATGCATAAATCTTTTTTAATATTATATAATTTTTTTAAAAAAATATATTTTGAATTGAATTTTTGAATTTGGTTCATTATTTTTTATTTCTACTTTTTAAAAAATTATACGACTTCATGATAATTATATTAATACACGTATATGTTCATAGTTTTTTAAAAATATTATTTTAGCAATTCTATATTTTTTTATAATAAAAAAACAATGTCTCCATTAAGTTGGAACCTTAATAAAAAAAATTATTTTAGAGAGGTTATTACTTAATCGATAAACTATAAGGGCTATTTGAGAAAGACAATAGTATTGATTGAACGATATAATTTTTTGATCATTTTATCTGTGTTTTAAAAGTAAAAATAATTATGTTTGACTAAAAGTTAATTTTTGGTTCATGAGGATAGGAATTATGTTTAATCTGATATTAATTTGATTTATCCCATATCAGTGATTTATATTATTTTATTTAAGCTCGAGGCTCATTACTACGACCAAATTCAACTAATTATCTTTATTTAATTTAAAATTTTTATGTTCGGATCAATAAGATAATTATGTTTTAGTCCGGATAATTAATACACATGATTTTGTTTTAGTTGGTTAAATTATATTTTGATTATAATTTTGTGTTAGTTTAAATCAATTGTATAATATCTTTTTTCTATCTTGGATGACTAATATATATTATTTTGTTAATACAAGTTCAATAATATAATTTTTTAGCCGGATCAGCCATATTTATGATTTTGTCTTGATCCCAGGCACATTATATCAACTAAATTCAACTAATTATATTTAGTTTACTTAAATTGATTTTAGTCTGAAATATCAATTAGAATAATATATAAATAAATATGAACTAGAATTTAAAATTGATAGAAGAAGTTAACTTTAATATCAATTAATAATGATAGGAGTTGGATATGAAATATAATTTAAATTGATAGAGGAACTTGACTACAATATCAATTATAATTGCAATTGACTAATTGACTAACTGACCAATTAGAATTATAATTATTAATTAAGGGTAATTAAGTAATTTTAGCAAGTACCGACTAACTGATTACCAAACTTTTAATATTTCGTATATTATAATTACCAGCTTATAACCCGTGCTATGCACGGGATTTTTAAATAATGATTAATTTATTATTTTTATTTTACCATTTTTAATTAAAATGTAGGCATGCCTAATAAGGAAATTAAAATATATCTTGAATTAAGATTATTATTTATAATAATCATGCATGTGAAAATAAGTAAATAATTTTAAAAAATGAGCAAAATATCGACATTTCAGCGATAACGACCCAAAATAGCACGGGAAAGGGCCCAAAATACTAACAGGACACGTATTTTTCGGGACCTATAAAAAATATAAAAAATACACATTTTACAGGTGCATATCATCTTTTACTCATTCTGCAGATAATCTGCACTTAACTGTTTTCCAAAATTTTATAAAAGATAACATTTGCGAACGCGTTTCACATGACGTTCATGCGTAGAATGTGTATCATGTATTAATAGTTTTTTTTAACTTTTTTTTCATTTTCACCAACTAAATTTAAGAAATGACACGCATATGAGACATATGTATCTTGTGATGCGCATTCTCAACTATATGCGTATTCCTTCGATATTTTGGGCCACCAATATTAGATCTTAGCATTTCGGACCATATTTTTTCTAAGATGGTTAATTTCGGCCATCACTCAATAATTTTCTTAAATAATTCGAATTATTAAAATAGGTTGAAAATAGATAGGTTTATAAATTGGTTTAAGTAAATAGATTCTAAAAAATATAGACCCGCCAAGTAAATAGGTCATGTGCTTTAATTAAAAGATGCACATATTTTTTATAGTATAATTTAATTTTTTTTTAAAAATTATTTTGAATTGAAAATTTTAAAATATAAAATTTGTTCATATCTTATTATTTTATTATTTTCTGGATAAAAGTACATATTTTTTAGTCGGTATAATTATTTTTTAATTTCAATTTGTTTTATCTCGAATTAATTTTATAAATTTTTTATCCTAGATGAATAATTTATATTGCTTTGTTTTCGGCACGATTTTATTAAACAAACTAACGAATTATCTCCAGTTTTATTTTAATTAAATAGTATAGATATTGTTATTCCTAGAGGACTAACAATGAGATTTACAGAAGGGGGGGTTGAATGTAAATCTCAAAACTTTTTCAAGTTTTGAGAAGTTTATTAAAGCAGTGTGTTCTAGATGAACAAGTGTATGAATTGCTTTGAGCTAATGCAGACAGATATATATTCAAACACAAAATGTAAAGATCACAACAAACTTTAAAAACTTTTCTGGTAGATTTGTTGTTCTACCAGAGATGGTATATTAGAAAATCTGTGTTCAACAATGTTGATCACAGCTGCATCCTAGTACAAACTAGATGAATTTTCTCTCAAGATATTTCTTAACAGCTCTGGAAAATCTCTCTCTAATTACTAGCTTCTTCTTGGTTTATATATTACCAAGTGTACAAGTGAAAAACAATATAAAATTACAATAGTAAAATAAGTTCTTCACTTGCTTCTTTTCCTGTTCACTCCAGTACTTTGTTGACTATTGCATCTTTGTACTAAAGAAGAACGGCTGCTTTTTCTGTTGATCCTGAAATTCGGCTACCACATCTCAGTTTTCTCTGTCAACCCATGTGCCTCTGTCTGTAGGTACAACTACCACTTATCAACGGCTAATTAGCAGAACATCCATTGAAGCTTTCATCCGTTGATGACTTCATCCGTTGAAGGATGTTATCCGTTGAAGCTTTCATCCGTTGATGCATTTATCCGTTGATGCTCTCATCCGTTGAAGGATGTTATCCGTTGAAGCTTTAGAGACATCCGTTGAAGCTTAGCTTCTCATCCGTTGAAGGTCTTTAAGTCATCCGTTGATACCACTTCATTTATACAAAACTACAAGGCATGAAATATTTACAATTGGCCTTCCTATCTGCATATCATCTAGTAGTCAACATGACTCATAGTTTCTCTCAACTTCTAAGAATTACATTTTAAATACAGAGACTGAAATATGCTACAATACTAGACTTATTTCTAAGTAAAGCTACACCATCAACGGATAGCCAAAGTGGTCTTATCCGTTGAGGCTACTGACACTAAATTTCTACTTAAGTGTTTTGTTAAACATATCATCAAACTAATGCACATATATTCCTAACAATCTCCCCCTATTTATGTCTATAAGAATTGTAGGCATAAATTCAGGGTTAACTTGATGATAACAAAACACTTAACAAATATTTGAATTGAAACTAAGTAGAAATATAAAAGTGCTGCAAAAGTGTATGTACTAGGAGGTAATTGAAGATTTACAGTATTTCCAAGGGTGCTCCTCTAGCCTGAGCAAATCATCATTTTCTTCTTTGTTCCCTGGTTTTCTTTCCTAGCCCTTTGTCATTTTCCTCAAATTGGAGTTGGAGTTGTCTGAAGAATTCAGCTTCATCTTCATCACTGATATCCAACTTAGATTGCTTTCCTT